>NC_133769.1:63450002-63573363 GCF_003597395.2 Chelonoidis abingdonii | reverse complement strand
AAACATTCCAGCAAACTCCACACATGTAAATACAAAACAAAACATATAACAGCCTATTGCTTTGCTACCTTTGTACTTACAACTGGGAACTGAAGTTTAGAAGCTTGAAGGTAGAAAAGGAAAAGCTCTTCCCTCATAGCCGAGAGAAAAAAACAGACAGAACAAAGACAAAAAAAACCCCAGAAGTTCCCTCCCTCACTTTGAAAAATCCAGTTTCCTGATTGGTCCTCTGGTCAGGTGTTTGGTTCCCCTTGTTAACCCTTTACAGGTAAAAGAAACATTAACCCTTAGCTATCTATTTATGACAAACGCATTTCAGATATAACTTCAGCTTATGTTCATAACTTAACGTATAATGTTGCTACACATATTTCATCATGATATTATTGACCAGTGAGTTAGTTTTCAATTGATACTTCACAAGGCATATTTTGTACAAAGATTATTACAGTAGTGTGCAGGGTGCGTCACAGGGAGCACAGTTCTTCTCTAGTGAAAAGTGGCCATCTACTCAATTGTTTGAAGAGTAGAGTAAGTATTATGTAAGGCCACGTCTAGACTACGCGCCGGATCGGCACGTTAAAATCAATTGCTCGGGATCGAAATATCGCGTCTGGTCTGGACGCGATATCTCGATCCCAGAGCGTGCTTAGATCGATTCCGGAACTCCAGCTAGACGACCGGACTTCCGGATTCGAGACAGCGAGCCGCGCGGATCAATCCCGCGCTGTGAAGACGGGTGAGTAAATCGATTTTAGCTATTCGATTTCAGCTACGCCATTCTCGTAGCTGAAATTGTGTATCTAAAATCGATTTAATCTCGTAGTGTAGACCTGGCCTAAATCAATAGTTTTACTGGTAACCCTACTCTGCTTCAAATTCCAATAGCAAATAGTTACTTTTACAAATACCCCGCCCCTTTCTCTATCTTGAATTACAGTGACAAACTAACATATTATACATCTTCCAGAGTAAGCTATGCTCTTTTCTCCAGTTATCATTTTCCTGTCTTCTTGAGGACTGAAATTTCCTTTTAATTTACTCTTCTCCCACTTCAATCACATTCCCTGTACACATCAGTTCTTGTTTTGCCTGAATAAGGACTTCAGAGTTGGGTTAAAGACACAGAAAATCTGTGTTCAAATTTAACTTTAACCACACAAAAGAGGAAATTCAGGTACCTTAACTCATGTAACTTACAACCATGTTTGTATTACATGCCTTCTCAACATATGATAGATGTAACCCTGGTACCACTGATATCACTGGCAAACTCATGTGGCACAAGTTTCACTCAATATATAACTATAATGTGAATCTGTCTGTCTCTCTATCAATACAAAATGCTACAATTATAGAAAAGTTGCAGTAAATATTTCTCCTGCCATACAGTTTGAATATGACTATCTAGTACTATAGTAAAAGAAACAATGAATTTACTGTAGTAAATGAAACTACTGTGGCTCTTTTCAGTGATGTTGATCACTAATTTGGCTCCTGAACCACTGACCATGGCTGGGATAGAATAATATCACTAGCCTACCAACAAGACACTAACGTTGTTTCAGGAAAGGAGTGTTACAGAGCAAAAGAACTCTGCCAAAACTGAAGCAGCAAATTATCCAGGAATCTTGGCCATTGCCAAGCCTTACTGAATGCAGCTCTTCAGCTTGGCTCTGCTCTTTTCTCTGCCATCCCAGTATTACCACTGTGATTCATTTTATACATATAGACCTAGTGGCAGGGTTGTGTTCAAAGACTTGACTGTAATTATTTGATGTATATCCACAATGTTAAAGATTCAGAGGGAAAAGGTACTCAGACCTGCAGAAGACCTGTGTATGGCTTGAAAGCTTGTCTCTCACCAACAGAAGTTGGGCCAATAAAAGATATTACCTCACTCATGTTGTCTCTCTAGTACAAGCCCGCCTCAGTTTACTAGCTCACTGTGTCTATCCTCCTGTGCTGAGTCTTTCACATACTGGATAAGTGGATATAAGGAACACAGAATCATAGAACTGTGGGGTGGAATGGGACCTCTAGAGGTCATCAAGTCATGCCCCCTGCAGTGTGGTAGGACCAAGTAAATCTAGACCATCCCACAGGTGTTTGTTCAACCTGTTCTTTGGGTATGCCTACACTACGGGATTACTCCGAATTTACAGAATTCGATTTTGGACAACTGATTGTATAAAGTCGAGTGCATGCGGCCACACTAAACACATTAATTCAGCGTTGTGCGTCCATGTATTGAGGCTAGCGTCAACTTCCGGAGCGTTGCACTGTGGGTAGCTATCCCGTAGCTATCCATTGGTTCCCACAGTCTCCCCCGCCCATTGGAATTCTGGGTTGAGATCCCAATGCCTGATGGGGCAAAAGACATTGTTGCTGGTGGTTCTAGGTACAGGCTCACCCCTCCCTCCGTGAAAACAATGGCAGACAACCATTTCGCGCCTTTTTTCCTGGGTGAACTGTGCAGACGCCTTACCACAGCAAGCATGGAGTCAGCTCAGCTCAAGACAGCAATCATGAACATTGTAAACACCTCGCGCATTATCGTGCAGTTTATGCTGAACCAGGACCTGCAAAACCAGGCGAGGAGGAGGCGGCTACGGCAGCACGGCGACGAGAGTGATGAGGACATGGACATGGACACAGAATTCTCTCAAATCGAGGGCCCCAACATGTTGGAGATCATGCTGGTGATGGGGCAGGTTATAGCCATGGAATGCCGATTTTGAGCCCAGGAAACAAGTACAGATTGGTGGGACCACATAGTGTTGCAGGTGTGGGACGATTCCCAGTGGCTGTGAAATTTTTGCATGTGTAAGGGTACTTTCATGGAACTTTGTGACTTGCTTTTCCCTGCCCTGAAGGGCCAGAATACCAAGATGAGAGCAGCCCTCACAGTTGAGAAGTGAGTGGCGATAGCCCACTGGAAGCTTGCAACACCAGAAAGCTACCAGTCAGTCAGGAATCAATTTGGAGAGGGAAAATCTACTGTGGGGGCTGCTGTGATGCAAGTAGTCAAAGCAATCACTGAGCTACTGCTACCAAAGGTTGTGACTCTGGGAAACGTGCAGGTGATAGTGGATGGCTTTGCTGCAATGGGATTCCCTAACTGTGGTGGGGCGATAGCTGGAACCCATATCCCTATCTTGGCACCGGAGCACCAGGGCAGCCAGTACATAAACCACAAGGGGTACTTTTCAATGGTGCTGCAAGCACTGGTGGATCACAAGGGACGTTTCACCAACATCCAGCGTGGGATGCCGGGAAGGGTTCATGACGCTCGCGTCTTCAGGAACACTACTCTGTTTAAACAGCTGCAGCAAGGGAATTACTTCCCAGACCAGAAAATAACAGTTGGGGATGTTGAAATGCCTATAGTTATCCTGGGGACCCAGCCTACCCCTTGATGCCATGGCTCATGAAGCCATACACAGGCAGCCTGGACAGTAGTCAGGAGCTGTTCAACTACAGGCTGAGCAAGTGCCAGAATGGTGGTAGAATGTGCATTTGGCCGTTTAAAGGCGCGCTGGCGCACATTACTGACTCGCTCAGACCTCAGCCAAACCAATGTCCCCATTGTTATTGCTGCTTGCTGTGTGCTCCACAATCTCTGTGAGAGTAAGGGAGACCTTTATGGGGGTGGGAGGCTGAGGCAAATCACCTGCCGCTGATTACGCACAGCCAGACACCAGGGTGATTAGAAGAGCACACCAGGAAGCGTGCGCATCAGAGAAGCTTTGAAAACCAGTTTCATCACTGGCCAGGCAGAGTACGATGTGACTGTTGTGTTTGTTTCCCTTGATGAAAACCCGCCCCCTTGATTGACTCATTCCCTGTAAGAAACCCACCCTCTCCCTTCGATCACAGCTTGCTTTCTAAGGAAATAAAGTCACTGTCATTTAAAAATCATGTATTCTTCATTAATTGATTATAAAAAGAGGGAAAGAACTGACAAGGTAGCCCGGGTGGGGTTTGGGAGGAGAATAGGAGGGAAGGAAAAGGCCACTTCAAAAGTCCACTGGGGTGGAGTGGGTGGGTGCACGGAGCCTCCGTCAACGCGTTCTTAGTCGTCTGATGGGTGAGGAGGCTAAGGAACATAGTGAGGGGGGAGGGCGGTCATACAGGGGCTGCAGCGGCACTCTGTGATCCTGCTGCTGTTCCTGAAGCTCCACCAGACGCCAGAGCATGTCAATTTGATCATGCAGCAACCCCAGTATTGCATCTTGCCACCTCTCATCTTGAGCATCTCTCCTCACGTTTGTCCCTCGTGGCCTCACGTTCACTGGCAGCTTTCCTGTACTGGGATAGGGTGACCTTCCACTCATTCATATGAGCTCTTTCATTGCAGGTTGATTCCATGATTTCCGAGAACATTTCATCTCGCGTCCTTTTTTTTCGCTGCCTTATCTGAGACAGCCTTCGAGACGGAGCAGGGAAGCTTGAAAAATTTGCAGCTGTGGGAGGGAGGGAAAAAAGGGAGAGAAGTACTTTAAAAAAGATACATTTTGCAGAACCATGCTTATACTCTTTCACAGTGAACAACACTATTCACATTACATAGCACATGTGATTTCAGTACAAGGTCGCGTTTTGCATCTTAATATTGAATGCCTGCGCTTTGGTGTTAGAGATCACAGACACAGGTCTGGCAACAGAATTCAGCTTGCATGCAGCCATGGTAAGACATTGTCTTTCAGCTTCTGCAACCTTCAGAAAAGCAGTGCCCTCCTTTCCCACATACCAAGCAAAGCCCGTTGAGTGCTGCGGTTTTCCTGTTAACGTGCAGCAGCAGAAACCGAACTAAATTCCGCCCCCCATCCAATTCTCTGGGACGATCACTTTACCCTTCCCCCCACCGCATGGCTGGTATCAGGGAAGATCTCTGCTAGCCAAACGCGAAAAGCTCAGCGCCAATATCCCCCCACCCCCAGCTTGGCTAACTGCAGGGAAGGATTTCTTTTCAGCCACAGGCAAACAGCCCAGTAGGAATGGCCACCTCTGTCCCCTTAATTAAATTCCTGAATTTCAACCAGGTTACCATGAACAATATTACTCTCCTGAAGATAACACAGCGAGATAAAAAAACAGATGTTGCTTGAATGCCAGCAAACATTGGGACCATACACTGCCAGGCTTTGTCATGCAATGATACCAGATTACTTGCTACTAGCGTAGCCTGGTCAAGTGTCCTACCATGGAGGACGGAATAAGGCTGCACTGCCCAGAAGCCTTCTGCAAAGGCTTTTGGAGTATCTCCAGGAGAGCTTCATGGAAATGTCCCTGGAGGATTTCCGCTCCATCCCCGGACACATTAACAGACTTTTCCAGTAACTGTACTGGCCGTGAATGCATCCTAAGTCCTCAGGGCAAATTAATCATTTAAACAATGCTTGTTTTTAAACCATGTTTTATATTTACAAAGGTACACTCACCAGATGTCCCTTCCATGGCTTCATGGTCTGGGATACTGCCTTGGAAGTGTTGGGAGGGTACTTCAGTCAGGCTGAGAAAAAGATCCTGGCTGTTGGGGAGAAAGGAGTGCTGTGTGCTCTCTGCAAGCTCGTCCTTCTCCTCCTCCCCGTCTGCAGAACCCTCAGGCATGGCTGAAATTACCCTCTCCTCGGAATCCACGGTCAGAGGTGGGGTAGTGGTGGTGGCCCCACCCAGAACTGCATGCAGCTCAGCATAGAAGTGGCATGTCTGCAGCTCTGACCTGGACCTTCCATTCACTTCTTTGGTTTTCTGGTAGGCTTGTCTGAGCTCCTTAACTTTCACATGGCACTGTAGGGAGTCCCTATTGTGGCCTCTCTCCATCATGCCCTTGGAGATTTTTTCAAATGTTTTGGCATTTCGTCTTTTGCAATGTAGTTCTGCTAGTACGGAATCCTGTCCCCATACAGCGATCAGATCCAGTACCTCCCGTATGGTCCTTGCTGGAGCTCTTTTTCAATTCTCAGACTGTATGGTTACCTGTGCTGATGAGCTCTGCATGGTCACCTGTGCTGATCAGCTCTCCACGCTGGGCAAACAGGAAATGAAATTCAAAAGTTCGCTGGGCTTTTCCTGTCTACCTGGCCAGTGCATCCGAGTTCAGATTGCTGTCCAGAGTGGTCACAATGGTGCACTGTGGGATAGGCCCCAGAGGCCAATACCATCGAATCGTGGCCACACTAACCCTAATTCGAAATGACAGTGTTGATTTCGACGCTACTCCTGTCGTTGGGGAAGACTACAGAAATCGATTTTAAGAGCCCTCTGTATCGAAGTAAAGGGGTTCGTTGTGTGGATGGGTGCAGGCTTAATTCAATTTAACGCTGCTAAATTCAACTTAAACTTGTAGTGTAGAGCAGGCCTTAGAAACCTCCAATGTTGTTAGAGGGTTATTCCCCCAACTTCCTGACCATTCCCTCTCCTACTCAGTATCACTGACGTTATGGAATGGAGGCAGAATTCTATCCTGAAGTTAAGTTAATGAGTCTGTCAACTGAATTTGAAGTATCAGTTTCCAAGACTATTTATATTTCACTTCAAAAGTTTATATAAATAGTAACACTTAAAATTTTGTAATTTGAAAAACTATAATTTGTTTAGCTCAAGTTCCAGAAACATGAGTAAATTTTTCATCCCTTTCCTGGGATCATCAGTGTCTTTATTGTGAATAATATTAATAGTGATTTTTTTTGAAATTTTTCATCCTGTAATTATTTATATTTACATTTTTCTACTGTTTAGCAAGCCATGGAGATACTCAAGTGTTATTTGTCAAATTAACTATTCACTTTTTATCAATTATATTCCAGTAACTTTATTTATGTTGGGTAGGCTCTCACTCCACCAACTAGTGCCATTGATTTCAGTAGGACTATTTCTGGAGTAGACTATTCAACACTAGAGCTAATCAAAATTTAAAAAGGGAAAATATTTAGCAAAACATTTTTGAATATACTTTTATTTTTCAAGATATGAAAAAATTCACATTTTGAAATTTCAAAATTTGAAATGTGGTAAGCTCTACAGATATTTTTTTTAAGGGATATAGTTTCACAAAAATGTGGTCAATTCCCCCATTCCCCATTTATTTTTCTAGTTTCTAATTTTAATGTTTAAAATTTTCACAATTTGGGCAGCCTGGCCAGCCCCTGCATGGATTTGTAAAGTCCACTTACAATACATGGCCTTTAGTGTTTACCATGTAAAATGTACCTTGGTGAAAGTGTTATGGATTTTGAACCCTTGAAGAGTGGGAGCTGTAGTGGCAGGTCACATGCTTTCTCCTAGTCATGTACCCTTCAGGAAACCAGATATAAGGCTTTCTGTCTCTGAGGCAGGGTCACCTGTTGTGGTTACTGGGAAATGGCAGGCCTAAGTCTACCCAAAGCTAAAGGCCTGCCCCCAGAGGAGACATTAGACCTAGGCCACAAGTAAATACCGAGGGCAACAAATGAAAAAAGGGATCAGAATGAAGGTTGATGGTTAAAAATCAGGAATTCAGAGTGGGACATTAAGCAGATAACCTCTGACAGCACCCACCATTCCTCAAACGCACCAAGTCGGGGTGGCAGACAGGGTGATCAAGGTTTAGGAAAATCCATGTGTGGGTCTTTTTCTGGTAGCCAAGAAGGATGCATCCTCTCTTCTTGCACGGGAGGAAGCTGAATAAGCCTTCTGGGTGGGTGGAGGGCTAGTCAACAATATTTTGAATTTATTTTCTCTCGTTTTGAAACTCCTACTTGAAAATAAATCCAGCACTACGGAAAGGGTCTTGGACGTAAACAG
Organism: Chelonoidis abingdonii; assembly: GCF_003597395.2. Lineage (NCBI taxonomy): Eukaryota > Metazoa > Chordata > Testudines > Testudinidae > Chelonoidis > Chelonoidis abingdonii. The sequence continues at coordinate 63,565,575 of NC_133769.1, read as the reverse complement.
TTGTTGGGGCTTTATTCTACCTTCCTCAGCTTTCATGCATATTTTTCACACAATACTTCCATGGATTATGTGAAGAAGGGCACTGATTCAAATGTAAAATAGTTCAACAAACCAAACCACCAAAATAAAAATAAAAGAGAGCTGCAAGTGATAAGTGCATGACAGTGTTCATACAGCAATGACGTTCCTATGCAATGATACATTTGAATTGGCTGTCTAGTACTGCATCTCAGATTCTTCACCTCACCTCACCATCCATAATGTGCCTGGGAGCTTTTTTCATCCCTATTTCTCCCTGTAATATAAAATGTCTGACAGGTTAAAGGAATGATAGCCACTTTAAAATGTCCTAAAACTCTGCTTACCATTATTAATATCAAATAATTTCATTTGGAATAAAAGATACCAAGCTATTATGAGAATTTCCTAGACACTTTGCACTGCTCTGGAAAGACAGTGCTCTATTGCTGATGTTAGTTAAAGGGCGTGTTTTTTCCTCTCTCTCTCCTTAATAAAACATATCAGAGGATTATTTTTGTGAGCTTTCAGCTCTTAAAATAAAGCATTTGTGACATTTTACAATAGCATCTATTCATTCATAAATCTTAATTATCATGAAAACATGCCATACCTTTTTCCTTCATAAACCAGGATTAAATATTAGTTAATGGGAAAGCTATAAAGCAACAGCTACCTTAGGGGTTAGTCCATTTGTTTGAGCCTAATTTTTCTGAGCCACTCTGAAATCTAAATGTTAATATTTTATTTACTGAGTTGCTGAAAACATTGCATAACATAGGTTAGTGGAACAGAAGCATTTTGCACACACTCTTATATTTTCTTCTCAAGATAATCCCGGGAGAAATAATAAAATTTGAATGCGGACAGCTGCAAAGAATGTAGCCATGATACCCTTGGTCTTGGTAAAGTCCTATCTTGCAATATTAAAAAGGGAAAGTATAGAAACTGGCAGTAATTACAATGTCTTTAGGGTCCTCATACTGATTCCATTTCACCTAACCTACTGGTATCAGACAGTGAGTTTTCGTGTACTGTGTTCTATCTGATTAGCAATGCCATAGCAGCCTTCTAGCAACAAATAACATGGGTCTTCACAGAGCATATCAAGAGGCCATTACATTGAGAAACAGAAGGAAAAAATCTAGTTGTTAACTCAAGCAGAACCCTGTCATTGTTGTCCACACTGTCCAAGCATTGCTTCTTCGTAGACTTTCATCATCTAGCGATGTAGCATCATCGATGCTGGAGTGGAAAACAACCAGTGTTACTGGACTTTCCCCCAACTTTATTTCAAGTAACTTGTGAAACTGTGTCTGGCACTTGATATGCTGAAACTAGCAAAGGCACTGAATGTTTAACCATGATTAACCAATTGGTATAAGGTAAATTTGTCACCATCTACATTCCCCTATTATAGCCACTTATCCCCATGTCCTCTTTCTTCACGACCTGTCATAAAATTGACTAGATCTGTCTAAATGACACAGTGAGAACTATTATACAGCTGAGAATATTAAAATAAATGAAGCTAGCTCCATGTAGAAAAGCTATTAAAGAATACTGGAAAATAGTATTCTATTAAATATAACATTACACAATAAATTGTATGCAAGTTTATAGAACTGTAATATATATAACTGGACCTAGTGTGCACTGTTTTCTTATAAAAAATGAATGAAATATTAGTAACATGTTCAATAACCCATTGTACTGTGAGGTTCTACATTTCTCTGGTGATTTTTGTTACTTGTTTATATTCTAACTATCCAAATTCACAAAGAATGTTAAATAACTAATGTTAAACAACAAAAGTAAATAAAAATTGCATCAAATTTTCTTCCCAATAAAATGAAATAAAATCATAAGCCTTGTCATTTGAAATAGGTGCAAGATTTGTCAAATGTAGTAGAGTATTGCACAGCTCCGTAATGAAGAATTCAAGCAATGTGACAAGTCTTTGCTCCGCTGAAAGCTAGCACACTGTACTGGCATTTATAACTGAGGTCAGTCACAAAGGGATTGAACACTAGCCAGGCATTTATGCCAGACTGAGTTCCAAACATCAGCAGTGTGAGCAATAAAGTGCTGCAAAGTATGGATACTGGGGCTTCCTATGAATAAAAGCCTTTGGAGAGAATGAGATCCAGGCAACTCCATTCCAAGTAACACCAACCATACAAACATCTTGGGGACAGCAGGGCAGACATGGGAAGAAAAGAAGTGATCTTGGGGTAAAATTTAGTATGAGCAAGAAGAGATGACCGTCTTTTTAGGAGCCCTGGCCAGGGCCCTTGTAGTGAAGGATGGGGGCAAGGCTTCCCTCTCTTCTAAACAATGTCCTGACCAATGAAAACAAGACCCTAGACCTAGGGGAAGAGCAGGACATTAGACTCCCTGCTTTCTTTGAGGGAGAAGGTTCCTGTAGGGAAAAATTGATCTGTCACTAAACCTTCAGTCTCCTGCTGAATATGAAACGGGTAACCTGAGTTCTCCATTCCGGGAGTGGGAAGGGAGCAAGAAATCTCTCCACCCAACAGGAACACTGGGAAGAAGGACTTTTGTTATCAAAGTATGAGTTTAAAGACATTTTGATTTTGAAAGACTCTTTCAGCTAGGCTGGGTATAGTTGGTACCAGGCCTTTTAAAGAGTGGTGCTGGGCAGTTACCCCACCAGAGTCCTTAAAAAGGGGTAAACATGAACAAACTTTAGCTTATGCAAAACAAAACTTCTAGAAAAAATATTATTTTAAAAAGAGTTTGTTCCAGTTCTGAGCTGAAGCTTTTGAATCAGATATTTAAGGCAGGTATGTTTTAGGAAATCATTAATATCTGAAGAGTGTACCCAGAGAAGTGATAGTTATCCTCACTTGAAGACTTACTAGTGAGATTAGATATTCAAAAAAAAAATGCTTCAATACACCTGCATGTTATTTATCTCAATAGTGCTGACTTAAGCAGTAGGGAAGAATGATTTCCTACACTGCAGGAAGTACTAGGTGAAATTTTTTGGTCTATGTTATGCAGAAGGTCAGACTAGTCTGTGATAGTGGTTCCTTCTGGCCTTCAAATATATATATTATATATATATATTATATATATATAGTGACGAAGCAAGGCCAGATGGCTATAGGAAATAGGGAGAAACAGGTATGTTAGCCCCAGGCTATGGTAAACAAATGGCAGTTGCTTCAGGTTAATTAAGACACCTGGGACCAATTAAGATCCTTCTAGAAAGCAGTGGAGACAGCTAGGTTGATTGGGATACCTGAAACCAATCAAGGACTGGCTGGAACCAGTTAAAAGCCTCCCAGTTAGTGGCATGTGTCAGGAGCTGTAGGAAGAAGCTGTGCTACTGGAGAAACTGGGCAGTACAAACCCTATCAAAGAAGGATGCCCTGAGGAAGGGGTGAACTAGATGTTGAGGAAGGGAAGGGAAGGGAAGGGGAGGGAACTGCTATTTGGAAGTGGCCTAGGGAATTATACTCATCCTGTTTCAAAAAGTCAGTACCAATAGCTGCTACTATTAAGGTCCTTGGGCTGGAGCCTGGAGTAGAGGATGAACCCGTGCTCTCCCCTCCTCCCGCGATTAATCAGAGATGGTGAGACAACACAGACTGTGTGAGGGAGAGTTGCTTCTTCCCACCTCCCTTGCTGGCTTATGATGAAAATGGCTTAATAAGGTATGACCCTTGCCCCTAGAGAGAGAAGGGCTATGTGGATGGTCACAGTGAGCCTCTGAGACTAGCGTAATCTGCCTGGAAGTGCAAGACCTACTGAGACAATGTTAGATATATATTAATTTTAATATACTTTAATGGACTTTAATACAGTTTGTGGTAGTTATGGGGCAACACAAACTAGTACTCATGTGGCACTTACAGAACAGATATACTAAAAGATTCATTGGTGTTTTCATTGTACAGTCAGGCTTGCATTTTAAGGGGCTTTTTAAATTGCATAATGCCTTCCCATACTCCCTTATGTGGGTGTGCTATAAATAAAGTGCTATGTATCATCATCATCATCACCACCACCACTACCTCTAAGGCACAGTTCCTGAATCTGTTGCTTCCTGGTAGCACAGTTTCAAAGGATGTAATGCAGCTCAATAACTCTGGCTTCTCCCTGGCAATAAACCTCTTCCTATTCAAATCTAGTCCTCTGAACTCCCTTCCCTCTGCCTGCAGTGTGGGAAAATCCTCAAATTGTTCCCAGATGATAGCTGCTGAGTACCTGGGCCTGAAGTATATGTATCAGGCAGAATAGGGAATAGAATGCCAGTCAAAGATTCTTCTTCTTTTTATTGCATGAACAGCTCAGTGGTCTCTTGATCACTGCTTGAGGTATCTTGGTGATGCCACAATTTAAAAATATTTCTTTGAAATATAAATAATAAAATGTGTTTAATGTACAGTAAGTTTCACAGGGAAAACTTAATTCTTTTAATGGCACCTAAATTTAAGGTCTTTTATTATTGATCATTTCCCTTTCTCAGTTGTCCCCTAAACTCCTTCATCCAAACTATGTTCATCTGCTGACAGCTGTTCTCTATCAACTTCCCAGGTTTTCTTTAATCTCCAGTTAAAACTTTGTCTTTCTCTTCCAGATACCCTCTCTTCTGTAGCCATGTGATATAATGTATAGTATGCTATGAAGAGGTTAAGAAATGGTACAGAACACCATAATATGGTGGTTTTGTTACTATTAGTTTGGCTTTTTAGTTTCTACTTAGAATCTTAAAATCAGGAAATATGTACAATTAATATTACAATTTAAGGGTGCAGATTTTTTTCCTTTATGTTGAAAACTTTCCAACACACACACACACACACACGTCCTGTCTGTTCTGTACACATCAGTTTCAAAGGTAACTAGTGATTTCAAATGCCTCAGTTCTGGGGTATTCAACTGGAAATGCCTTAAAGTGGCCTGGTTTTCAGAAAGTGCTGAGCCCTCACCCTTGGCAAACCAGGCCTTTTTATGATGTCTCAATTTGGGCAGCTAAAAATTAAGGTACCTAATCCATAGTAAAAATGGAGGCAGTATTCTGAATTACATCTCTGTACTGTGTTGCATCTGGGAATTTCAAACCCTAATCTGGACAACAAAATTTGTAAAATAGTTATACAATTTATAAAATTTACAAAATAGTTAAACTCACTTTTTCTTATAAGCTTTACTTGGAAGAACTAGAATATTTCATAATCCTCCATATATCTAAGTGAACTTTGGAAGGTTACACCAGGTTACAGAATGCCATTGACAGAACATGGAGTGATGTGCCAATGTGATATAACTCATCTTGACATAATATAATTCAATGGAGACCCTCCAGGATCTATCCTGATGACAAATGGATGTATTGGGGTATTTTTATGTTTGACCAGAAAGCTGGGGAGTGACCCTATTGGGCTTGCAGAGCTCCTGGGTAACAATAAAATCTTAATTAGCAAAAAGAAAGAGACATTTCCTGGAGCGTGGAGAATATTCACAAGGACAGAGGATGTTAATTAAAATGGACTGGACATCATAATTTAGGCCAGAGCTCTTAAACCAAGATGTATGCTGCATAGTAATTGCAGTGGTCACAGACTTAGCTTCTGTGTTCACAGCATCATAAGTCCCTGTAGAAGCACATAGTTTAACAATCTTTCCCTATAAGGGTTTGTGCCTGTTACTTAACAATTTCTCTAAAATGGTATAAAATGGGCAGCATTTCGTTCAATGAAATAAAATTATATTTTCCCACAAAGCATTGGTAGTTAACCATTCTTACCTATAGCACAGAAGATGAATGGGCCTATCAAGAGGGTCTGTTTTCTTAGTGCTTTTATCCTGGGACATGGACTAAGAACCTTTGCTTGCTTCATTTCTTTCCTGAACAACAAATGCCACTAACAATCCAGGTGATAGGTGTTAGAAACAAAAGCTAAACCCTTCAGGTGGCATCAGGTAAATATTTGCTTATCCTTCAGACATTGAAAGAATGTAGGCTAGTGTAAAACAAATACCTCTAGCTGCAGAGACTCGCTCTTTTGAAGCAAATGCCTTTGGTCTTTTACTGAGGGGTACATGCTTGGCCACAAAGGAATCCAAGAAGTTCCAGTCTGTGTCTCACCCAGTTTGCGCCTCTTCCAGTTTAGGGAGTATGTTCCATAAGAAAGGGACAGTATGGAACAAGGAATGGAGGTGGTTCTGAGAGAAGCAGACAAATGAGTGGGTGAGGCTGTCATAACTGGAAGAATAGAGAGGAAGGGGACAAGTGAGAAGAAATAAGAGTGAACAAATAGGAAGGGCAGAGTTGCAATGGACCTTGAGGGTGAGGGCAAGAAGCTTGAACTTGAAGTGATGGAAGAGGGGAAGCACTGGACAGGGTGATATAATTGGAGTTGGATAATGAAGTTGATGTTGTGATGTTAGTAGCTCCACAGAGGGGAGGGATAGCTCAATGGTTTGAGTATTAGCCTACTAAACCCAAGGTTGTGAACTCAATCCTTGAGGGGACCATTTGAGCATTTAGTTGGGGATTAGTCCTGCTTTGAGCAGGGGGTTGGACTAGATGATCTCCTGAGGTCCCTTTCAACTCTAATAATCTATGATTTTATATGGAATAGTGGGAGCTGTGTGTGTGGCTATAGAAAAAGCCACATACCAAAATTGGATAATGAGGGTGTGGACAAGAGTTTTGGCTGTCTGGATAGAAAAAGATCAGCTCTTGGAAATATTCTTTTTGAGGTAAAGGCACACGATTTGGATGCAGCCTGGTGAGGGAAGAAAGAAGGAGCTGAAATGCCTCCCAGGTTACAGGCCTATGTGACAGGAAGAATGTGGTGTTGTCAATCATAAACATTTAGAATATCTTTGTTAACATTTGGCAAATGTTGACCTTGTCATTGACTTGTACTGCATATGCGGGGCCTCATATTTCATCCTGCCCCTCCCTTGTAGTCTATTGGATGCCTTCAAAAAAAAGAGTACCTTAAATTTGTGTTTTATGGCTACTTCTATGCCCTGCCCCTGTAGTCTGTTTCTGGAACTAGTTAAAAGCCACCCAGTTAATCAGTGAGGTACGTGTATGAGGAGCTGGGAGCAAGAGGCGCAAGGAGCTAAGAGTGAGGCCATGTCTAGACTACGCGCCGTATCGGCGCGTTAAAATCGATTGCTCTGGGATCGATATATCCCGTCTAATTTAGACGGGATATATCGATCCCTGAGCGCGCTTATATCGATTCCGGAACTCCACCAATCCCAACGGAGTTCCGGAATCGACATGGCGAGCTGCGGACATCGATCCCGCGCGGTGAAGATGGGTGAGTAAATCGATTTTAGATATTCGACTTCAGCTACGTTATTCACGTAGCTGAAATTGTGTATCTAAAATCGATTTTATCCCGTAGTGTAGACCAGCCCTGAGAGGGTGTGCTGCTGGAGGACTGAGGAGTACAAGCGTTATCAGACACCATGAGGAAGGTCCTGTGGTGAGGATAAAGAAGGTGTTTGGAGGAGCCATGGAGAAGTAACCCAGGGAGTTGTAGCTGTCATGCAGCTGTTATAGGAGGCACTTTAGACAGCTGCGATCCACAGGGCCCTGGGCTGGAACCTGGAGTAGAGGGCAAGCCTGGGTTCCCCCCAAACCTCCCAATTCCTGATCAGACACAAGAGGAGTTGACCCAGACTGTGGGTTCCACCAGAGGGGAAGATCTCTGAGGCGAGCAAATCTGCCAATAAGCACAGGACCCACCAAGGCAGAGGAGGAACTTTGTCACAGTAGATAGTGATCAAAGGTGTATGGGGTTTCAGAAAGTATTGGTATTTCAAGATAATACAAATAGCCAGTGCTGAGAGTGGGGTAAAAAGTCATAGGAAGCTGGAGAAGAAATTGAGATGTCTGAAGAAAGAGAATGAAAGATATTCCCAGGAACTGTATTTGTCTCTGAGTGTTGAGGAGAAGGTGTAGAATGGGAGAATATGGAGAAGCAGGGAGAGGGTAAGATGTTCTCAGATGTATTAATACTAGTTCATAGATAGACAAGAGTAGAGTAATGTGGTCTAAACCTCTCCTTGGACCATTACCCTTGTTGTGGTGCAGAGGCTTGTGTGTCCCAATGTCCCTCAGCACTTTGTCGTCTGGAGTCTGGTACTCCTGGTAGGGTCACTGTTGGCCAACAGTTCTGAGGTGAGGTTCGAAATGAAGTGTGGTCCAAACTTCTCAAGACCCCAATGGCAGAACAGGTGTATTCGAGGACTTGTCAGTTCTCCGTGGCTGCGAAAGTGGATGAGGGCTGCAACAGGACAGAGACCTCTGGTTGTCTCAGACTCCCCTGCCACTGGGTCTAGGGCTCTTTCCCATCAAGTTTTGTGAGGTTGCTGCCTGTGCATCGGCTTCCTCACGGGAAAAGATTTCACACATAGACATCTGCCAATGGTGTTAACATCTCCTACGACTTAAGTCCTGCGGTGATAGATGAATGGTGGTGGGAATAGGAGAGGTGATCTCTGGGAGTCCTTAATTGCCAATCTGCATGCAGGTGGCGGCTGTGTGCTTGTCATCTTGGGCTTGGACTTGTGAGACAGAACCGTCTGCAACTGTCAAAACTGTGTGACTGAGCAGTCCTTTTCAGGATCCCCGTGCTCACCCTGAATGGGGAAGTGGCTAGAAAAGACACTCTAAACATATTTTGTCTCAGTCTTTTCCCCCGCCCCCAGGTAGATGGCTCTGTCCAGTGGGCTCACTGAAAAGTGACTGTCCTGAAAGAACTGCCATAATAGCTAGAGAACTTGCAAGCTATGACATCAATATTGCTGCTCTACATGAGACCCATTGAGCAGATGAAGGCCAACTGAAAGAAGGTGGAGGTGGCTATAATTTCTTTTGGAAAGAAAAACCATCTGAAGAGAGTCATATTCATGGTGTTCGTTTTGCCATCAGAACAAGATTGCTAACCAGCTTTTAAAACTCCCTACGTGTGTTAACAAACATCTCATGACTCTTTGTCTTAAGCTTAGTAACAACCAGTGTGCCCCAGTCATTCATGTGTACGCTCCCACACTTGATGAAGAAGATGATGAAGAAGAAGAAGACGACGACAAGGAGCAGTTCTACTGTGCTCTTGATGCAGTTCTCACTGCCATAGCCAAGGAAGACAAGCTTATCCTCATGGGTGACTTCAGGAGTGCGATCACATCCTGAACTCTGGAGAGACATCATTGGGAAAGAAGGGGTGGGGTGAATTAACTCTAATGGAATTCTCCTCAGCAAATATATGGAGCATGATTTGCTTATCACAAATACCATCTTTACACAGAGGGACAAAAAAAGACCACTTGCAAAACCCACATTCTGAACACTGGCATCGTCTTGACTATGTTATTGCCAGAGCCCATGATCATACTGATGTCCATATTACATGAGCCATGAGAGGTACAAATGACTGAAGAACAGACCATTGTTGAGTCATATCAATCATGAACATGTGGCTTTCACCACAACACTGTAAACAACCAAAAGGAATGTGGAAGAGATTTAATATCAAGGCACTTCAAAATCACACTAGTCATGAGACTCTTCAGCAATGCTTCATTGAGAGGATCTCTGACCTACATCAATGACATCCAGACACATTGGGAGGAATCAAGACCATTATTCACAAGACATGTGCTGATTGATTTGGATATTTCACTCACTGCCATCAGGATTGGTTTGATGAGAACAATGAGTAAATCCTAGTACTTATTCATCAGAAAAGAAGCACATTTTGCACTTGCTTAAATGAACCCTCTAACCAGCAAAAACTAGAGGCTTACATTGGCTTAAAGCTGTAGTTCAAAGGAGGCTATGAGATAGCAAGAATTAATGGTGGCAAGCAAAGGCCATGCAGATCCAGCGTTTCACTGATCAGTGTGACATGAGAAGCATTTTTTCAAGCAATGAAAGCCATCTATGGGCCAACTTCAAACAGTACAATCCCTCTGCAATCCCTGAACAACTCCACTCTTCTTAAGGACAATGTGGCCCTCAACCAATGTTGGAAGGAGCATTTTGAGACGCTATTGAACCGTAAATCTGACGTCTCAGCTGCCACCATTGAGTCCATTCCTCAGTATCCAGTGATAGAACCTTTTGCTGAACCCCTCCCCCCCCCATCTTCTGAGGAAGTTTAGCAAACCATCACTCAGACTAGAAGCAACAAGGTGCCAGGCCTACATGTCATCCCCATGGAGGTCTTCAAAATGGTGGAATAACACTAGTGGAAAAACTTCATCAAGTTCTTGTTGGAATTTGGGTTAATGAGGAAATTCTACCTGACTTAAAGAATGCCAATAGAATGACCATTTTTAAGAAAGGGGACAAGTCAATTTGCAGAAATTACCAAGGTATTGCCCTCTTTTCCATTGCCCGGTACAGATCGATCAGGGTCCCATCTACAGCTGCTAGATGCTCATACGCTCAACTGAGGGTAGGGTACTCCGTTTGGTCCCAGAAAAAGACAGTGCTAAGCATGGGTTTAACGGAAGACTCCAGCAGGGGGTTCTTGGGTTCTCCTCCCTGTCTGTTGGGATCCAGTTCCTCCCCCGCTTCCTCTGAGCAGGTCTCAGGGCAGCCCCCTTCCAGTGCTGGAGTGATCTCAGGGCATTGCTCAGTGCTCAAATGAAGGAGCCCTGAGAAATCTGGCCAATCACATCCCAGGATCACTGGGTAAGCTAGTAGAGGATCCAGGCCGATTACCATCAGCCACGTGACCCCATCCACGGTTAGCTGGACTCGGGTACTGGGGTAGGGACGTACATCACCATGGATGAACTGAAGCCAAATCGTCCCCAAGTGCGAGTCAGCAGGGAGGCCTAAGCTTTGGCAGATTAGCGTCTGGCCGCAGCCTGAATCAGGGCCAGGGTCGGGCGATCTCCTACAACTACTGTCACCATAATCTTGGTGGCCTGTGGCTGTCGGGCACGAGTTTCCTCCGTGCAAACATGTCCCGAAGCCACAATCCATCTTGGTGCAGTCATGTTGCGAGTTTCCTTATTTCCCACAGGAGAAACAGGGTCTGAGCTCTGGGCACCCAGGCCGGGCGGGCACTGCCACTGTGCCCCTTGAGGGGAGGCTGTGATTGGTCTTTCTGACCCCTGGCTCAGGAAGCACTGGGACTTGTCGAACCGGAACCTTGGGACATCTATACCGAAGTTCCTGGCCCCACAAAGGGTTTTTCAGTTCAGTCCTGGCGCTTCCCTTCTTCTCTAGGTTAGGGCGTTCAGGCCCTAGTGGGTGGGTTCGAATAGCTGGTCCCACTGGGGCTTCAGCTGCAAGGAAATCCTCCATCAGAGTGATGCGGCAGCTAGCGTCGCAGGCCAATGGCAGAGGACCCAGGCCCTTCCTCGTTGCGGAAGGATGTAGACGAACTGTTCCAGGATAACTTGGTCAGTGAGCTCGTCTGGGGTTTGCCTTTTGGGCTGCAGTCACCACTTGCACACCTCTGCCAGCTCCTGGGCCACCAACTGGAGTCAGGTGCCTATGGGGTAAGTCAGACTCCGGAACCACTGCTGGAAGGTTTCCAGGCTGACATCCAAGGCATATAGGATTGCCACCTTTAGCTGGGTATAGTCCTGTGCCTCCTCCGTAGATAGCCCCTGGTACATAGTTTGGACAGTCCCAGTCAGATATGGGGCCAGAAAAGTGGCCCATTGGTCAGGGGCCCACCCTATGACCAGCAACACCCGTTCAAAAGACCAAAAAGGCCTCAGGGTCATCATCAGGTCCCATCTTGGTTAGTCGCACCAGCATGGTGGTGTGGGATGACCTGGCTGCGTCTGCCGGCTGGGGCTCCGCGAGGCAAGGCAGTACCATCGCCAGCTGCTGTATGCATTGCTGCTGGTGTTCCTGGTTCTGAATCCCTATGTCCCGAATCAGCTGCTGCTGCTGTGCTCCCAGTTGCTGGATGAGCTGCTGCTGCTGGAGCTGGGCTGCCTGCTGCTGCTCCTGGCTCTCCATTAGGAGCTTGATAAGTTTGTCCCCATCTATGGCTCTTTCTGGGGTAAGTTCCCCCCCAGACCTCTTCTCACAGGAGTCGAGGGCTCGTGCCCACATTCTCCACCATGTGTAGAGGGGTTTGGCTGGGGCTCGTCCCTCTCCGGGGCAGCAGGGAACCACAGCGTCTCGCTACTTCCTCTCAGTTGCATTGGGGAACTAGCCTGGCCGCGGCGGTCTTGTGCCGCAGCAGCAGTAGAAACAAAACAGTTACTTACACCTGGTTGGCGGGCAGTAGTGAGTCCCAGGCTCTGGTCCTCAGACAGGAGCTGAGCAACTGCTGTATAATGAGCAGGCCCTGGCCCTGGGCCAGGCTAGGGCAATAAGGAGTCAATGGCTAAGGCCCTCAGACATGGTATGAGCAAACAGTTATACAACAGGCTCAGGCTCCCGGCTCCGACGGGCCTGCGAGAGGGGGAGACTGCCACCCACAAGTTGGGTGGCAGGGGGGACACAGGCCCACCCACTCTACTGCGTCCCAGCCCGGGGCCCTAGCAGCAACAGAAGGCCTGCTGCTGAGTCAGTGGGGATCCTGGACACAACATACTAACATAGGCTCTGGCAGTGCTGCAACCAGACTAGGGTCAGCTGCAGCTGGACTACTTCCTAACTCCCCCTCTAGAGGTTCCTGGGTCCAGACAGCATCCTCCAAGGAGTCAAGCACCGTGGGCTCCTCAGGGTAACTGGCGAGCAGTAGGCTTGGCAGCTCCTCCGGGCTCTGGTTGGCATCAGGCATCAGCTGGTCCGGCCAGTCTTCGGATCAGCCACCGATTGCCAGGATCTCCCAACCAGGAGCTAGGCCACAGGCGTCTGGCCTCTCCAGCAGCGGTTCCTTGGGTGAGCTCTGGGTTTGGGCTTTTATACTTCCTGTCCTGAGCCTTGACCTCTGGGGGCAGATGCAGTATTCACTGGCTCCACCTACTTTGGTGTCTGGAGGAGCTTGTCCCTCTCCGGGGCGGCGCGGAACCACACCGCCTTACTACAGCTAGAATGTGCCTAATTCTAGCCTGGGAATGTGGGGCGTGTGCCTGTGCAAAGATCATCTCCTTAGCTTGTGCACAAGGGCCAGACCCACCAGTCCTTATGCTCAGGAGAAAGCAGAGACTGTTCCTCCTACCACCTAGAGGGGTGGCAATTAGAGCTGTTCAAAGAAACTTCAATGGGGCCATAATCCATCAAAATATGCACTTCCGATGACACTGAAACACATTGCGAAACTGGGTGGATTTTGCTAGAATTTTGTTTCAGAAGAAAATAGAAAAATCATTTCACAATGTTCACACGTCCCACTTTTTAAAATTATTTGGAGAATGAAACATTTGATTTTTCATTTTGAAATGTCCTTGTTTCAATTACATTATATATTATCACATAAAATAAAGTCAAGTCAAAATCGTGAAACAAAATGTTTCACTTAACCCAAAATGATTTTGGGGGGGGCGGAATTTTCCTTTTCAGAATTTTACATTTTTGGGGGGAACAAATCCAAATTTTGAAATTAGTCTGTGAAACAAATTTTCTGTCCTTACAGCTCTAATTGAAATCATGCCAAAGGCAGCAGGGAGGAGATGGGGTATGACCTGGTCTTCTCGAAAAAACTGCTTGATTGGCTACATAGTTATGTGCTAAGGAGCTGGGAGAGGGATTATGCTTAGGATGCACAGCTTGACCCTATATTGTACATTTTATGTATAGTCTTTTTCTTTCTGGCTGCTAGCCAGGTTTCAATGCAATCTGGCAGTTTTCCTTATTCTGAGACTCTGTATCTTAGTGAGCATCCGCTTCTGATGCAGAATGCTTTCTGAAAATCTAATTGCAGCATATGATGTTTTTGGTTCCCTCCTTCTCTGCCTTGGTAGAAATACCTTCCTACAATTCCAAAAAGTTAGTGATGAAAAACAGTGACTTCCTTATCCTGAGATGTTTAGCCTTATTTTGCCTGTTTTCTTCTGGTAACTCTCCTACTGGATTTTTCAGATGACTTGTTGAACTGGTCAGGACAAACTGAGCTGTCTGTTACCACTGCTGTTTAAAAGTCAAGTCTGGTGGTCATTTCCATTTTGAAGCTTTTTTATGTTTGTTTTTTCCCCTGGGGTTTGTGCCTGCCATTTAAACTTGCTTCAGGATAGCATGTTGCTTTCTACCTAGATTCTAATGAATGGCTTAAGGCAATCAAATTGGAATAAAGTGTGTGTGTGTGTGTGTGTGAGAGAGAGAGAGAGTGTGAGACAAGCACTGAAACCACAAACACAAGGACTCTAGTATCAGAGGGGTAGCCGTGTTAGTCTGGATCTGTAAAAGCAGCGGAGAATCCTGTGGCACCTTAGAGACTAACAGACGTTTTGGAGCGTGAGCTTTCGTGGGTGAATACCCACTTCGTCAGACGCAGGTGACTAGGACTCTAGCCATCCAAATTGCTTCTGAATCTGCAGGCCTATAGAAGTACTGCAACTTTCTGGGGTCAGTACCTGTAAAGACTAATCTCTCTCCATGAGTCACTTTCATATCCTATTAAATCATCTGCACCACCCTTTTCCCAGAGGCAAATTCTTTGGGTGAAATCCTGGCCTCACTGAAGTCAGCGACAAAACTCCTATTGGCTTCAACAAGTCAGTTGAACTACCTAGTTGGGCTAGATTGCGGTTTTCTCAAAAGTGTTCAGTAGCTCCCATTTAGGCTCCTCAAATAAACTTCCAGGTTTTTAAAACTGCTCCACTGTCATTTAAGCTCCCTAATGAAGTGGGTAGATTTTCCAGAATGTGTGGCCAGAAATTCCCAATGAACAATTAACTTTAGAGAACTTGAATTGGAGCTGACACAGTTTGAGAATCTGGTTCAAATTGTGAGTGTTAAACTTTTTTGAATATCTGTCTCCCTCCAAAGTTAAAAACTGAAATTTTGCAGCACTTTTACTCAATGTAGATTTTTGCCTTTATTTACATTTTAAATAGGTAGATTTATTTAATATGTACACTATGGGCATCATTACTAAAATTAATGTATGGGGAGAACACAAACATATAATAGCAGCTAATTCCTATACTTTGGAAGATGTTAAATAAAATAGTAAATATTCAGTTGGCTAATGAAGTCTTTTATTGAGGCCTAATTTTATATACACATTGTAGCCAATGAAAGTGTTGCATTGAGTTCAATACACACAATCAGTCTCACAAATGTAGGGGTCTCATGTAATGTATACATTGTCACCTCCCACTATCAAGTCCTGGGGAATGTTGGGTCTCACGCAACACAAATAGGACTTTCATCTATAGAGATGTCTCATAAATTGGTGCTGCCTTTTGATGGCTCTGACATCAGTGCAAGTATCTTTCTTTGTAATTCTTTAATTTGTATATTGTTTCTACTTTTGATTTTTATAAATATGCAAAATATCAACTAAATTAAAAGGTTACAGTCAATATTTTAAGCCTAAGATTTTATTCTGAATTGAAGATTTCAGCTAAATTATTTAGTCTTTTTTTTAATCTACAGAAAAAATAAGAAACATAACAAAAGCATCACAAAGTCAGTGAATCCCATATGAACAATGTTTTGTGTTCCCACTGTTCCCTCTGCAACAGCAGCATAATAACTTGCAGTTATCTAACAACCCAGTATTCCCAGAGTTGTGCTGAAATCATTATGACCAGGCATCATCACTCAAAGATGTTTTGGCATAAGGAGCTATATGATCTGAAATTGTTAAACAAAAACTTCCATTTAATTCAATTCACTTCTCAACTCTGGGGAAACAAACCTATGTTTGCCAAATAAAAAGGACAAAAATAGAGTTGCAGTTTTTTTAAACCGTATTTGTATTCCTAAGAGGTTGTCATAAATATTATGGGAGGAGGATAAGCAAAATTGCCTGACATCACATATATCTAGTACAATTTACATTAAGTATACAAGCTAAACCTACACAACTAAGTGAGGGTTGTAAAAAATGGATGCCAGACATTAAAGTAAGTGTGTGTGTGTGTGTTAGGGAATATTGGGAACCTTTCCTATGACATCTGGGAGGAAGTCACATTCGTCTCCATCGTAGGAGCAGTTTAGTCAGTTGGAGAGCAGCTCTGGGGCCCCTTTTGACTTCTGGAGGGATTAGGAAAGTCAGTCCTATCTTCTTCCCCTGTCTTCCCAGCTCAGCCCCTTTGCCCTTGAGGAAAGTTGGAGAGCCAAAATCCTCCTCTCTGAGGCCTGATCTACATTACAAAGTTAGGTCAACCCAGCTACATTACTCAGGTCTGTAAAAAATGTCACACCCTGAATGACATGGGTAAGCCGACTTAAGCCCTGTTGTAGTCACTAGTAGGTCAACAGAAGAATTCTTCCATTGGCCTAGCTACTGCCTCTTGGAGAGGTGTATTTACTACAGTGACCACAGAACCCCTTCACTGACTGTAGTGTCTACGCTACAGCAGCACTACTGCCGTGCTGCAGCTGTAACATTTTTACTGTAGACAAGCCCCCAGGCATGGTGCATAGCCATATCCTGAGATGCATTGCCTTTCCTCAGTGCTTTAAGGTGCCTCCAGGCTTCAGCCACAGATTTGTTGTTCAGGTGTATTATGTCTTCACTCAGCACATCACTCAAAGATGTAGTATAATGCTAATATGATGAAAATGGATAATACTGGAAACAGCCAAGGCAGGTCTTCTGAAGAACACACTCTCCTCTCTTCTGCAACTGTACCTGAGGTGGGAGCAGAACCAGAGTGGAGGCAGCAGCTAGCATTTTAACAATAGAATGTACATAAATGATGGCATGCCAGCTCCTTGACAAAAAAGCAATGCAATATACATCCAGTTTCTGCTGAGTAATTTGATATTCTTTCACACAGAGCTTTTCCAGCTGAGATGAGAGTCTGAAAAAGCTCAAATCAAATGTTTTGTTAACCTTATTTCCTCTTAATGTTTCCAGATTGGGTATAGCTCTGAACAGTATGAGATTAGCCTATTTCTGCTGAAAATACAGGAAATGCTTTCCAATACGTGCTACTTTATCTTTGAAATACTTAGGGGTATTTTAAAGTTTTAGGATTCTCTTTCTTTTTATTTCTTGCACTTCATTGGGTCAAATCATATGCTATATTATATTGTATACCATTGCCCTGAAAAACAAGGCCCTGATTCTGCGGTCAGATCCACATGGGTGGGCCCACAGAGAGTCTCAGGGAAGTCTGTGGGGATCTTCATGGGGAACAAGGTCCATCTGTGTTTATTTAGTGCAGGATGAGAGGCCTAGGAGTTCAAGTTGCAAGAGCACAAAGATATATCAGATATCATCAGTTATGTACCATGGGAGCAGCAAGGAAGGGGTGGGGAAGACTGTAGTGGTGCTCCTTCAGTTACAAAAAAGATACCCCCTACTTAATAGCTTATTGCGGTGATTGTCATTGTTTCCAAATACAAGGGCTACTGGATGAAGCCATACTTGGCAAATGTGTTGGGTTGCTTCTATAACAAACTTCTTCACCTCTATGATGAATTAAACATCTGTAAATTAAAGATAATAAGTAGCAGTACCATCAAGAGAGATCATCAGGGCTTCTTAGGAGAAACATACCTTTACTAATGTTGAAAATCTCTAAGATGACATTGGTGAGATTGTGTAAAGAGTAATAGACCAAATAAATTGTCAATATGAAGACTCTGTTGATAAACACAATAGGAAATCCAGCCCTCCTTGGAGGAAAAAAAAAAATCATTCTTGCCAGTTCACAAAGACCTTGCCTTCAGAAATAATTATCATATAACACATGCAATAAATTTAAGAGAATTGAAAAATACCAAATAAACACCCTAGTACCTCCCCAAAAGAGAGAAATCAAATAAAAAATGAGACTAACCAATGCACATCGGATGAAGCCCATAAAGAGGGATGTAGGTCCTTGCTCCTTTATGTGATAACTCTATACATGCACACGCAATTCCAATGCACTTTTTGGGGGCCCTGTTACCCTGCAAATGTTTATCTAAGGGTGTTGTCTACACACATAGGATTATTTTTTGTTTGACTTTACTGCTTTCCAGGTATTTCACTTCCAATGATTATCTGTGCTTCTGATTATTTTCTGTCATCAGCTTGCATTTTTCCAAGCTGAATCTTGTTATATTTCTTACCCATATTTCTAACCTTACTGAGGTCTCTTTATTAGTTGCATGACTTGACTGCTGCTACTAACACCTCCCAGTATAGCATCATGCAAGAATTTAATTATGCTTTCTATATACAGTTCCAAATAATTAATGAAGATGTTAAATTAAACCAGACTTTGACACACCCCAGTAGACCTTCCCCCTAACTTGATACATTTCCCTGTATTATTCAGTGTTACCAAATCTCACAATTTTATCTTAAGTCTCACAATATTTGGTGTCTTTCTCGAAACCGCAGTTCATGAAGACAACTGATTACATGAGAATCTCAGCTTTCATTCTAATAAGTTTCCAGCACTCAAAAATGCACCTAAAAGTCTCTGAAACCAGAAGACAAAGAAAATAGAATGTTATGTTTTTTGGAGGCCTGACTCACAATTTATGAATGCTTGGAGTTGGCAACACTGTGTTCAAATATTGAACGAAGTATTAAAAAATAGAGGGGAAATTATGATTCCGGGTCTAACCTACCTTGATGGGTATAGAGGGGGTACACATGGATGGAGCAGTTATTGGCTTCAGTGGGTAATACACCCTGGTAACTGAGAGAGCAGAATTTTGTCCCTCATCTTTATGAAGGGTTTGAGTGTGTTTCTTTTGTCTGTTGGGTCAACTTGGAATACTGTGCTTTATTCTTGGCTTACAAGTTACCTTTTTGCCAAACTCAGGAACCTCTAGTAGAAAAAGTTTGTAAGCTAGATGGAAATTGGTTGCACTGGTCCTTGTTCATGTACATTGACTAGTGACTTAAACATAGTATTTGATATATGAGACTTAGTTAGAACACTAGTGGTAAAGTGGTAGAAGAGAGATGTGATGCACTTATGGCTTCATAAATTGAAAGGGACACTGGCTATTTGAAGCTGAGCAATAAATGTCAGTTGTTGCTATTAAACAAAGGTTGCCCTTTATGGGTCTCATAAGGTGGAAGAAAAAGCAATGACATACCTACAGGCAATCTCTGAGATGGTTATTGCAATGCAATCTCTATCTATATTTTTCATTAGTTTTAGTTGTTAAGATAGTTTCCACGTACACCTATTCCTTCTGTTACTGGGGTCTTGAGGGCAAATAATTTTATGACATCGAATATGGACTTTGCCTGTAAATTATATACATTTTGACTGTGAGTTATTTGGAAAGGCCTTACCAACCAATTTACTTCATTATTTCTCTCAGAAAATAGTACAGCATTAAGGGGTTCATTTCTTCTTCTGTGTGTACCGGTCACTGCACAGTAGATGCGGGGATTTTGCAGAGGGCACAATCAGGGGTGTGGCTCCTCATTGTGGTTCAGGGCCCAATTTGGCAGAGCCTTCTTGCATATGGGAGTCTGAGAGCACAGCAGGGATCAGGGGCGGTTCCAGGCACTAGCGCAGCAAGCGCGTGCCTGGGGCAGCAAGCCACGGGGGGCAGCCTGCCGGTCGCTGTGATGGTGGCAGTCAGGCTGCCTTCCGCAGCGTTTCTGCGGGAGGTTCGCTGGTCCTGCTGTTTCAGCGGCAATTCGGCGGCAGGTACGGTGAAGGTGCATGACCAGCAGACCTCCCACAGAACTGCCGCCAAATCCGCATGACTGTGGCAGACCTCCTGCAGAAATGCTGCTGAAGGCTGCCTGATTGCCATGCTTGGGGCAGCAAAAAACAGAGCCGCCTCTGGCAGGAATAGACCAGTGGAGGCCAGTGCCAAAGGACCTGCTATGTCACAGGTTCCTTCACTCCACGGTAGAAGTGCCCATGTGAAGTGGCTGTGCAGCTACTCCACAGTCTTTCCCCAAGCATCCCCTGTACAGCCTGCTATTCAGGCTAGGTCTTCATGGCCTACCCCTTTTCTGTCACCTCTCGCTCACTGTTGAGATGTCAGTTCTCATCTCTAATCAGCCAATGATGCAAGCCTCCATTAACATTGTCCAGTTAAGTTTTCAAACAAGCACCTTTGTGCTTTGTCTCATGCTGCCCCTGATGCTTGGGATGACCTCTCTGTAAACATCCACGCAGTGATCTCATTATTATCCTCAAAATTTTCCTTTGCCATGAGGCCTACAAAAAGCTTGACTATGGTTAGGCTGCTGGTGCACTGAGACCACTGCCTCTCTTGCAGGCCAGTAGTGTTGCTTTGTACTCCCCCTTGATCTGTATCCAAGACCTCTTGTCTCTTAGAGTCTGTGTTTGTATAGTATCCAGTGCATGGTCCATGACTGAGCTTCCTGGTCCATGACTGAGTTTCCTAGATGCCATGGTAATATAAATACAATTAGAAATTATTATTTATTACTCAGGCCCTGCTGGGTCACAGAATTTGTTACTAAATAAAGAATATGGGACAAATGATCTAGAAATCCATTGGGGAGGTAAATCAGCATGGTAGTACATATGGCAGTAGGAATGATAATTAAGCTGCGGGGAAATTAAACAATTGTTTCCTGGTCTATTTTGAGCAATCCAAACCATGTTAGAAACTGTTCTTAAATTAAGGGCTTTGTATTTATTTAACAATTGGAAATTCATTTTTTTCTCCCATATATATAATTGTTAAATTATAACTGCACCAAGCCTGCCAATGAACTCAAGCTTAACTTTTTACATCCTTGTTTCTGCCTCTGTCCTTGTTCCCAGCCTGACATATTTTACAGTGCATACATGCATAATATTTCCTTAAGAATAGTCAATGAAATTCTATATTGTCAAGCTTTTTCAACAGTTAACATAGTTAAATATGTTCTGATCTTAGCTGCTTCATAGTATGAAGGGCAGCAGCTAAACAGGAGACGTGCATCTCTGTTAACATATGTTGTATTTTGTTACAGTTTTTTCAGTCTGTTTCCTTTTATTGCTCTTGATGTACTTATGACATGTGATATGCAATAATGTGATATAACATTACACAATTTCCACCAAAACTGATTGCTTAACACAGGGGTCGGCAACCTATGGCACATGTGCCAAAGACGGCATGTGAACCAATTTTTAACGGCATGCTGGAGCCTGCCAGGACTCCAGCGTGCCACTAAAAATCCTGCCCAGCCTGGCGCGCTCTCCTCTGCCCTCCACTTCCCCCGTGGGGGTAGGGAGCAGAAGCATAGCCGTGCGCACGGGGTGGGCAAATGGCCCCACTTTCCCGGCACGGCAAGCTGCGGGGTCTGCGCTCCCAGGCCGACCACAGCAAGCTGCTGGCCCCTCCCCCGCCTTCTCCCCTCCCCGGAGCCCTGCCGCCGCGCGCAGTGCTCTGGGGGTCGGGGCTGCGCGCTCCCGAGGGCAGCGTGTGGCGGCAGACACACTCCCCGCTCAACCGGAGGGGCAGGACTGTGTGCTCCCGCAGAGCAGCGTATCTAGCTCTGTGTGGACCCTCATGGTAAGGGGCCCAGTGCTAGGGGGGTTGGATAAGGGGTTGGTTAGAGGTGGGGGAGTTTGGATGGGGCATGGGAGTCCCGGGGTTTGTGAGGGGGCAGGGGGTGAATAGGGGTCAGGGCAGTCAGGGGACTGGGAGCAAGGAGGATCCTGGAGGGGGAAGTTAGGGTGGGGGGTTTGGAGGGGGTGCTCAGGGGACAAGGAGTCGGGGGGTTGTATGAGTTGGGAGTTCTGGGGTCCTGTCAGGAGGCAGGGGTGTGGAGAGGGGTTGGGGCAGGCAGGGAGTTGGGGGGATGCAGGAGTCTGGGCCTGCAGGGCAGAGTGGTTGGATAGGCATGGATTCCCGGTCGGCTGACAGGGTTCGATAAGCGTGCAGTCAGGCAGGTAGAGGTAGAGTCCATCGGGAAGAAAAGGAGCAAAAGTAGGGGTGGTCCAAATAGTCAGGACAAAGACAGTGGGGTTGGAGGATTATAGGGGAGTCACCCACTCACCTCCCCTGACCCTGACCCCCCAGCTACACACACACACACACACACCTGTCTCCCTAGCCCCACCGCCCAGCCCGCCCACCTTACCTCCCATACATACCCAGCCCTCTGCTTGACTCCTTTATCTCCCCCACCCCCACCCATACCCAGCGCCCCCTCTGCTCTGACACCTACATCCAGGGCCGGTGCAAGGAAGTTTGACGCCCTAGGTGCAACTTTCACCTTGCACCCCCAACCCAGCTAACACCCCCCCCCGCACGGCAGCTAACTCAGCCCCCCACCCAAGGAGCCCCCCCACAGCAGATAACCTCCCCGCCACCACCACCACAACTAATCCCTCGCCCTCCCCCACCCCACGGCAGCTAACCCTGCCTGGGGAGCCCTCCCCAGCTCACCTTGGCTCCACCTCCTCCGCTGAGCACACCAGCGTCACTCTAATTCTCTTCCCCGCCCAGGCTTGCGGCGCTGATTGGAGGACAATTAGCTGATTGGTGTGCTCAGCGGAGGAGGCAGAGTGGAGGCGAGCTGGGGCGGGGAGCTGTTCCCCTGTGCACTCCCTCCCGTTACTGTGGGTAGCCCTCCCCATGTGCCCGCCCACCCAGCTCACCTCCACTCCACCTCCTCACCTGAGGGGACTTTTAGGCGCCCCCAACCACTAGGCGCCCTAGGCGGCTGCCTAGTTTGCCTAAATGGTTGCACCGGCCCTGCCTACATCCCTTCACATACCCAGCCCCCAGCCCTGACTCCAGCCCCCTGCCCCCATCCCTCTGGGTCCTGGCTGCCAGCCTGCTGCTGGTCTGGGGTTCTGGCTGATGGACCCTTGCCAGCCAGGGTCCTGGCCACAGGCCCCGCTCAGCCTGCTGCCGGCCTAGGTGAACAGAACCCCAGACCAGCAGCGGGCTGAGCGGGCTGGCAGTGTAAGATCAACATTTTAATTTCATTTTAAATGAAGCTTCTTAAACACTTTGAAAACCCTGTTTATTTTACAATACAACACTAGTTTAGTTATATAATATATACACTTATAGAGAGAGACCTAAAAAACTTTAAAACGTATTACCGGCACGCGAAACCTTAGATTAGAGTGAATAAATGAAGACTCGGCACACTGCTTCTGAAAGGTTGCCGACCTCTGGCTTAACATTTTGGACAAACTGAGATGGGTTACATGATTCATAAAACAGAGACTTTGTGTTGGTTGTGAGTTGCTTAGAAATGTCAAGAGCACTGCTGAGCTAATAGAGCTTTAATTCTCATGCTTCTCATGAGGCTGCTATTGATATCTGAGAGGTAGTCTTTCCATTTTCCATGAAAGTGCAGTATTCCATTGCTTTTGATGGTAACCTCTTGTAATTATCTACATTTACCAGATTTGTAGACCAGAAGAGGAAGAAATCCTGGTGTAATAAATAAAAGAGTGCGGGGGAGGAGATAGCTCTCTTTGATGGACACCCAGACAGCCAATTAGCTATAAAATCCTTCTTGGTAACTGTTCTTTACTTGCCTTACAGTAAAGGGTTAAAAAGTCCCCCAGGTAAAGAAAAAGAAAAGTGGGCATCTGACCAAAAGAGCCAATGGGAAGGTAGAACTTTTTAAAATTGGGAAAGAAACTTCCCTTTGTTCTCTCTGGGCTGAAGGGTCAGAGCAACTGTGCTATAAGCTGCTAAGTCAGATATGATTATATGTCATTGAATCATGCCTAGAACTACTTATCTGAACTCCAATGTGTAAGTAGATCAGAATGTTTAGCAAGATGCAATTAGGGTTATTTTTTTCATTTCTTATTGGCTTGTGGACTCCTCTTTGCTAACCCTGTGTAACCTTTAAGATGAACCCTCAAGAAAGCTGTTTTGGGTGCTTGATTTTTGGAATTGCTCTTTTTAAATCTAGCAACAGCCTAAGTTTCAGATGTATTCTCTTTATTTTTGTTTTTATTAAAATGTACCTTTTTAAGAATAGGATTGGATTTTTGGTGTCCAAGAGGTTTGTGCATGCTGTTTAATTAGCTGGTAGGCACAGCTAATTTCTTTTTTCAGTTCTTCCCTAGAGGGGGAGTGAAAGGGCTTGAGGGAACCCTACAGGGAGGAATTCCCAAGTGATCCTTCCTAGGTTCAAAGGGGTTTTGTTGCATTTGGGTGATGGCAGCATTTACCAACCAAGGTCAGAGGAAAGCTGTAACCTTGGGAATTTAATACAAGCCTGGAGTGGCAAGTGTTAAGATGTGGGCCCCCATCTTCTGCACTCAGAGTGACAGAGCTGGGATTCAACCTCGATACCTGGTATTTATTTACTGGGAGAATCTGGATATTGACACATCTGAATCATTTACTGTGTCATTTGCATTCGTGTTGTATTCCTTTCTCTCACTCTTCATCTCTTATTTGTCTTTTAGACGGTAAGCTCTCTTGGGCAGGGACTGAGGCCTCTTATGTGTTTGTACCAGAAAAGAGGGCTTCGATCTTGATTGAGTGTCACAACATAAATGACAAATATTTCTTTGTCTGATATCTTCATTCAGTTATTTGAACAATGCATAGCTTTGATCTTTCCTTTAAAAACAAATTCAGGAGACAACATCTACTTTGCTGTCTTTAAAATGTCAGGGTGCAATTTACCTGTGACTTCTACATGTAAAATATGTTAGGTCTACTGTGACCAGGTTTTATGATACTAGTTAGGCCTAAGTAGATATATCTGCGTAAATTACAGCTCAGTCTCAGACTGGAGATGTGTGTGTGTCATGCCCACTTCTCAAATCTTTTCCTCGCTTGCCATGCTAATACTTGGATATGCCATTTTCCAAAGTACCAAGTTGTCTAAAGCAGCAAAGAAATCCCCTTTGATCACATTTGATATTGCACGCATTTATAAATATATTTTAAATGGTTAATAGATACCTTAATACATGATTAATCAGTTGTTACAGCCAATAGGTAACTTATTCCCACCTATATCACCTTCTAGAAGTGTACTTATAACCATCTATGTGTGTTACATGCTTATAACATCTATTAATCATTTATTATCCTTCTATAAACTAATTAGGATTGCTCCATATGGAATTGCCATAGCAAATAATATGGCCTTGAGTTCTCCTAATTGGGTCACAAGAGATGGTAATGCCTTTCTTGTCAAGGCTTATTACTTTAGAAATGTGAATATAAGGAGGGAAACATCAAGATTCATTCAGGATTTATTTAATTTGTCTTCACTGTTGTCAAAGATCACTGAATACTTCAGTTTTTGGTCCCAATGGACTAGACATTATCTAAGGAAAAGGGAGATTTTCAGACACTTACAATATTAAGCGGTAGTAACCATGAAAATGAAATCTGCATATTACTGTATGTAGAATTTATAAAGGGCCTCTGATTTAAGTACAGTATAATGAATATTTCCTTACATTCCCAGGGTAGTCACAACTAACCTTTGATTTCTTATAAGAAATAACAAGATAACTCTTAAGGGTCTATTATCTAATTTTAGCTTATAGAAAAATACAGATTGTATGGTATCTCAACAAACTAAATTAATTCATTAGGATCAGTACTTCAGTAATGACTACTATATGGACTCCCAGCAATGGCCTGCTTAACCCTATTAGTGATGTTAAAAATACCCAAGTGCTAAGCTATTGTCCATTAATACATTAATATGCTTTGAACTGATAAATCAAGAATTATGTTGTGATTTAGCCCAAGGTAGCTGTGTCTTGATTCAGTTTTTTCCCCTCTCTGCCTATTTTTATACAACTAATATTTCTGACTCAAACTGCAAGCTAAAATGAATGACCGCTGAAAGTGTCCCAGTTAGAAATGCTAATGTCATTCCTGGGACAAAAAGTATGGGACTGGCACTGGAGACTTTTAGCATATGCATCCAGAGCCTTCACTGCTGAGATCTGCAGGCTGCTGTCAACACCTGAGTCTGGTAGCTGTTGTATTAGTTATGCAGTGTTTAAATAAGAATAATTGAGGTGTTCATTGCCCTAAAAAGAACATGGCACACAAAGGAAAGTACTTGGGGCAATGCAGTCTACAACACTGCATCTCTTTTATAGGTGTAGCAAGTGCTTCAATGAGCACACTTCTCCCAGTAGTCTGTAATGGAATGCCCCATTAAGGCCACCATATTGTAGTAAGCCAAGCATCCCAGCCCTGGTCTGATGCTGGAGTTCTGAGTTTCGGAAGCAGATGGTTGCAACTCTGCTAATAAATCAGCATTAAATCTGTACTTCTACGTTTGTGACTGGATTCACTTCCACAAGACACTGTGCCTGTAGCACCATTATGCCATCTTCTTCTGTACGCTAGCATAATGTCTCCAAACAACATAGCTTGGTCATTCCAGCTGTTTAGGATGACCAGACAGCAAATGTGAAAAATCAAGGATGGGGGTAATAGAAGCCTATATAAGAAAAAGACCCAAAAATCGGGACTGTCCCTATAAAATCAGAACACCTGGTCACCCTACAGCTCCTTAGCCTTCCTCTTTGCCCAGAACTTCAAAGGCTCCAAGGGCCATAATTTAATCAATAAAGTGTTGATTCATTATTATAATATTTAATTAGGGCTGTCAAATGATTAAAAAAATTAAACATGATTAATTGCACTGTTAATAATAGAATGTTATTTAACTATTTTTGGATATTTTCTATGTTTTCAAATGTATTGATTTCAATTACAACACAGAATACAAAGTGCACAGTTCTCACTTTATATTTATTTTTATTACAAGTATTTGCACTGTAAAAAAAACCAAAAATAGCATTTTTCAATTCACCTACAAGTACTGTAGTGCAATCTCTTTATCATGAAAGTTGAACTTACAAATGTACATGTACAAAAAAACCTGCATTCAAAAACAAAACAATGTAAAATTTTAGAGCCTGCAAGTCCACTCAGTCCTTCTTGTTCAACCAATTGCTCAGACAAACAAGTTTATTTAAATTTGCAGGTGATAAAGCGGCCCGCTTCTTATTTACAATGAGAAGTGTAAATGTGAGAACAGGCATTCTCATGGCACTGTTGTAGCTGGCATCGCAAGATATTTTACATGCAAGATGCGCTAAAAATTCATATACCCCTTCATGCTTCAACCACCATTCCAGGGGACACAGGTCCATGCCGATGATGGATTCTACTTGATAACAATCCCAAAGAGTGGTGGACTTACGCATGTTTATTTTCATTACCTGAGTCAAATACCTCCAGCAAAAGGTTGATTTTCTTTTTTGGTGGTTCGGGTTCTGTAGTTTTTGCATCGGAGTGTTGCTCTTGTAAGACTTCTGAAAGCATGCTTTACACGTCATCCCTTTCAGATTTAGGAAGGCATTTCAGATTCTTAAAGGTTGAGATGAGTGCTATAGTTATCTTTAGAAATTTCATATTGGTACCTTCTTTGCATTTTGTCAGATCTGCAGTGAAAGTGCTCTTAAAACGAACAGTGTGTGCTGGGTCATCATCTGAGACTGTTATAACATGAAAATATATGGCAGAATATGGGTAAAACAGAGCCAGGTACATACAAATCTCCCCCAAGGAGTTCAGTCACAAATGTAATGAACACATTTTTTTTTAACAAGCATCGTCAGCATGGAAGCATGTCCTCTGGAAAGGTGGCAGAAGCATGAAGGACCATACAAATGTTTAGCATATCTTGCATGTAAATACCTTGCAATGCTGGCTAAGAAACTGCCATGCAAATGCCTGTTCTAACTTTCTGACGATATTGTAAATAAGAGGGCAGCATTATCTCCCATTAATGTAGACAGACTTGTTTGTCTTAGCAATTGGCTGAACAAGAAGTAGGACTGAGTCAGGGCCGGTGCAACCCGTTAGGCAATCTTGGCAGTCGCCTAGGGCACTAGCGTTTGGGGGGTGGCATTTCGGGTCCTTCGGCGGTGACCATGGTGGCCAGATCTTTGGCCTCCCTAGTCATCATCGGCATTTAGGCAGAGGGAGCTGGGGCAGGGGGGCGCGGGGAGGGCCACCTGCAGCAAGTAAGTGGGGGCACGGCACGCAGGGGAACCACTCCCTGCCCCAGCTCGCCTCTGCTTCGCGTCCTCCCCTGAGCATGCCGCCCTGCTCTGCTCCTC
Organism: Chelonoidis abingdonii; assembly: GCF_003597395.2. Taxonomy (NCBI): domain Eukaryota; kingdom Metazoa; phylum Chordata; order Testudines; family Testudinidae; genus Chelonoidis; species Chelonoidis abingdonii. Next base: position 63,537,438 of record NC_133769.1, on the reverse strand, counting down.
TCCCTCCTAGGTTTGTGGTGCCAAACAGCTGATTGGCGCTGCAAACCTGGGAGGCGCGAGAAGTGGAGCAGCAATGGCATGCTTGGGGAGGAGGAGGAGCAGAGGTGAGCTTGGGTGGGGAGCTGCCACATGGCTCCCCGGGCTGGGGGGAGCTGCATGGGGGGGACACTCAGGGCGGATGGGGTGGGTGGAGAGCTACCACAGGGCTTGAAGGGAGGAGGGGGTGCAAGGTGGAAGTTTCACCTAGGACGCGAAACATCCTTGCACCCGCCCTGGACTGAGTGGACTTGTAGACTCTGAAATTTTATATTGTTTTGGTTTTGAGTGCAGTTATGTATAAAAAATGTACACTTGTAAGTTGCACTTTCACAATAAAGAGATTGTGCTATAGTACTTGTATGAGGTGAACTGAAAAATACTATTTATTTTGTTTATCATTCTTACAGTGCAAGTATTTGTAATAAAAACATACACTCATTTCAGCTGCAACACAATACAGTATATATGAAAATGTAGGAAAACATCCAAAATATTTATTTCAATTAGTATTCTATTGTTTAACAGTGTGATTAAGATTGCAATTAGTCGTGATTAAAAACTTAATCACATTACTTTTGAGTTAATCATGTGAGTTAGCTGCAATTAATCAACAGCCCTATATATTTTAATATTAAATATAATACCATAGATATTCTATAATCATAGAGCCATAGAACTGGAATGGACCTCGAGAGGTCATCTAGTCTAGTCCCCCACACTCAAGGCAGGACTGAGTATTATTTAGACCATCCCTGACAGGTGTTTGTCTAACCTGATCTTAAAAATCTCCAAATATCATCAATTATCTATAAGAAAGTTGCCAGCAGTTGCCAGCAGATTGTCAGACTTCATCCTGATTGTTTCTAATTTTTTTAGTTCTGTACAACATGTCCTGTCAGGCACCTGTCAGTGTACAATACACTGCAGCCTGTAACATCTAATACTTTTTGCAGGCTCCCAACTTGCATGTGTGTTAAATCTAATGTGCATACCAAACCCTGAATTCATGTGCACACATACCTATATATAAGCACAAATCAAGATTTAGTTTCTGATCTGCTATGTGCCCATACAAGTAAATAAGAAGATTCCTATAGACTTCAGTAGGCCCTGGATCCATCCTTTTGCTGGCATTCATTGGAGTTTATGCATTTGGGCAGGTCAGGTTACACCTTTTTGCAAATCAGCTCTGTGTGTCAGGGAATTTGAGTACAAACGAGTTTTGGATGGTGTTCAGTTAAACAGACCTAAATAGGGTATCACTCACTGGGATTCTTGTAATCTAAGTTATGATGTGCACTACACCAGTCTCTATGTTATTTAAAGCTTAAGAACCAAGTAACATTGAGGCAACTTTTCTTTTTATTAAATTGCAACCTGCAGCCTAAGCAGAAACACAATATTTGTCTTTGAATTCAAACCTGACTTTCACTCATGAAATAACATTAATGGCCAAGTTATGCCAGCCTTTTTAGCTCAGGCTTGCATTCAGAGCAATGAAAAGCAACCCAGGGGTGCTGGAACTAGGGATGCTGGGGGTGCAGCAGCATCCCCAGGCTTGAAAGTGGTTTCCATCATATCCAGGGTTTAGAGTTGGGTTCAATGGCTCTCAATACCCCCACTATACAATTGCTCCAATGCCATTGAAGCAACTGAACCCCGGGGCACCTTCAGAAGACACTGCCTCAGCTATGCTTTCCCAATATCCCGAGCATGCAGTGGCTGTGCCACTCTTTCAAAGGATGCAGCGTCCATTTCAGTATACATCTACCCAGCTCTGCTGGCTGTGAAGGGGCTTGGCTCCAGCTATTCTCTGCTCTTTCCCACCACTTTTTGGGCATCCCAATGAGCACTATTTGGGAACAGGTTCTATGCTTCGGAGAGGGTAGGGAGTGCAGCTGTGGCTGGCTTCTGCATGGGGAGGCTCAAAAGAATACCACCTCTTGTAACTTCATCCATCTTGCATCCTTTCCAAAGGGATGCAGATGATCTGAGCCTAATGATCAAAACAGTGTCCTGTATGCATATGATTTTTCTTGACGTCTGAAGGATTTAATCCAGAGGTGAGCAAGCTACGGCCCACGGGCCACATCCGACCAATGGGACCCTCCTGCCCAGCCCCTGAGCTCCTGCCATGGGAGGCTAGCCCCTGGCCCTTCCCTGGCGATTCCCCTCCCTTGTGGCCTCAGCTCACTCCACCGCTGGCACAGTGCTCTGGGTGGCAGGGCTGCGAGCTCCTGGGGCAGCGCAGCTGCAGAGGCAGGGCCTGACCTGGTGCTCTGTGCTGTGCAGTGGTGTGGCTGGCTCTAGCTGGGCAGCACGGCTGTAGTGCCGCCAGCAAGCAGTGCTCCAGGCAACACGGTCAGGGGGCAGGGAGTGTGGGAGGGGTTGGATAGAGGGCAGGGGAGTTCGGGGTGGTGGTCAGGGGTGTGGATAGGGGTTGGGGCGGTCAGAGGGCAGGGAACAGGGGGGTTGAATGGGGGCAGGAGTCCCCAGGGACAGTCAGGAATGAGAGGAGGGGTTGGATGGGATGGCGGGGGTGGGGGGGGGAGTCAGGGACTGGGGTTCTGGCGGCAGCCAGAGGACAGAGAGAAGGGGTGGTTGGATGGGGCAGAGGTCTCAGGGGGGTGAGAAGCAGGAGGGGTCAAATGGGGGGGCAGGACGGGGCCAGACCACACCTGGCTGTTTGGGAAGGCACAGCCTCAGGTAACTGGCCCTCCATACAATTTTGGAAACCTGATGCGGCCCTCAGGCCAAAAAGTTTGCCTGCCCCTGATTTAATCCTATAGGTAACAATAGAGTGAAGCAGAATATTAGATAGCATTTAGTGCACTGAAGAAATATTAGATAGCATTTAAATGTGTTGTTTTCAGAAATTGAGAGCACTATACAGAAAGCTTGGAAATAGCCCTGGGGGCGGAGGCAGGAAATTTTAGGAAATAATAGTAAATATTACTACTTTACAATGCAATCTGTATTTCTGAATCTCAGAACTCAACAGTTTAGAACACAGGACTACATTTGTATGAAATCTCTGCCTATATGAAAAAGATGAATAAGGAATAATTGCTTTGAGGTAGTTATTTATTATCTGTAGGTGAACAAGTCTAAATTCTGCAGGAGAATCCTGAAAATCAATAGATCATTTCATAAGAAATAATTATGAGATTCTATATCATGGAGAGTTCTTAAATTAGCATTTATTAATATTTTGTTATCCTTATAAATTAAATAAAATATTCTGTGAAACATTTGTCAGCTGCAAACTTTTTTTACTATTAATAAACTCAGAAATGTATTAAATTCAATCCTTAGATTTATTATTATGGTTCTAAGTAGCATACAGATCAATGTATTTAAGATGGCTTAAGTACCATTTTATAGAGTAAAAGCTGTATACCAAATTGGATCTTTACTGCACTGTGTTTTAACAAGCTGCTAATTGTCTTCCTGATGTTTTTTTAAAGTTTTACTGTGCCCTGTGAGCTCAGAAAGTTCCACAGAATGCATAAGTGCTCTCACGTTTAAGAAATATCAGCCAAGGTTAAAACTACTGTTTTTTCTTCCCCTCAGATCTGGATTTGATCCAAACTCTTTCCCATAGCTCTAATGCTATACATTCTGTGGTATTGCTTTTTTGCAGTCTCAATCCAGTTCCTACTGAGTTAAATGTAAGCTTTGCTACTGACTTCAATGGGAATAGGACTAGGTCTAACCTATTTATTCTGGGTGATTCAAGAATGAATACATCTTGAATAAGAAGACATTCTTTACTTGATCACATGTGGTCAGAGTTGTGAACTGAGGCTCACTTTTCTTTTGGATATTTTAGCTAAGAAGATAACTTCATATATCTGAGATGTCCTGAGAACAATGGAAGCTTGGTTACATGCTGTGTTACGATCAGATTAATAGTGGAACTTTGTGTGTGTAACACTTGTGGGATGTCCCAAGAACATGACGAGGTTGAATTCTTACAACAGGATGTTTGTTTTAAAGGTCAGTCATAGAGCTGGTCTACACCGCAAAGTTAGGTCATCTTAACTATACTAAGCTCAGGGCTGTGAAAAGTTTCATGCAATATATGATGTCATTAAGCCCGATTGTAGACACCAGTAGGGCAAGAGAAGAATTCTTCCATTGACCTAGGTACTGCCCCTCTAAGAGGTGGATTTACTGCAGCATCAGAAGAACCCCTTCCCTCACTGTAGTAAGTGTACACAATATTGTGCTACTGCTGCAGTCTTGCAGCTGTGCCACTGTAGCATATATAGTGTAGGAATGCCCATAGAGTAAGTTTACATCATTTTTAATGAAGGCAGAACACAGGTAGAGAGATACCATTCATTCATAAGGCAATATGTCCTAAAAGTGACTTGAGACAAGAAGTCTTGCCAGTAGATATAGTGGCCTACTCCTCCAATTAAGGCTGGAATTCAGTAAGCAGATTGTTCATATTTGTTTAGAGGAGCCTGTGACCCTAAAAGTATCCCAGTGCAAGAAGCTTGCTGATATCTGGTAGTGAGTTTCTGCTGACCTGACCAGTTCAGTGTAACTCACTATCATAGCCAGTATCTAAAAGGTGTCATGAAAGATATCAATAAAAAGCTAGTATCATACTGATCATTAGTATTAGTGTGTAGTGTATGTATAGAGGACAAATTCAAAATTACAGACATATTGGAAATTGTCATCAAAGTATGTCTGCCAGGCAGGACTAAAATTACCTCACTCTAGACATAGGAATGAGACGCGATATATCAATCCCCGAAAAAATCGATTGCTACCCGCCGATATGGCGGGTAGCCTGGACGTACCCAAAAAGAGCTGGGAAAGAAGGTTGATAGCTGTTTTCTCCACTCCAGATTACTTGATTGCTAGTAAATCCACTAAGAGAGGATTTTTGTGTGGTTTGTAAGAAACAAATGAGTTATGTACACTTCTCTTAAATAGTTTGTCTAGAGCTAAGGACCGGTGAACATTTATAATAGCTTGTTTGTATTGTTCTTGGCATATGAATGATTCTCCTGTTATACAGAAAGCAAGAACACTGTTTATCTGGTTTAGTTAGTTGATAGTGACAGTTTACATTAAAAATAAAAAAGGATATTTATTTCCCCTACTCCTGTCATTACTTATTTGTGAGAATTACTGGTAGGTAGAGCTTGTTGGACATTTTCAGACAACAAATTTTGTTGGAAAATGCAGGTTTGTTAAACCCAAAGTTTTTTAGGAAAGCAAGTTGGGTTCAGTGAACTTTTGCTAAAACACAGGTAGGGTTCTGCTAGAAAGCTGCCCAGTCCCCTGCCAGCTCATCTGATGGGGACCTTTGCCATGTGGACTGACCTGGGGCTAGAAACGGCTTCACAATGATACCAAAGTTTTGAAATGCCAAAATTGCTAATGAACCAGAAATCCCAAATTTTGACCAGCCCTATTTAATAGGGATTATAACAGGGGAGAGACTGGATTCAAGTGACCCACCCCCCATTGCACATTTCAGTTTATTGTAACAGTCAAAGTGTAGAGGGACCTGAGGCTGGTCCTTTGCCTGAGACAATTTATACAAACTAAGGGCCAGATTGCGAATTCCTTGCTTACAAGGGAGAGCAATTACTCTCACAAGCACTCCCAAAGAAGTCAATGGGAACACACACACACGAAACTTATCAGTGCAAGTAAGGTGTTCATAATTTGGCCCTACGTGAGGAGTTGATGGCCCTGTCATATTCTGGAGTGGAATCCAGACCAGTGAGGGGCTGTGTAACCCTGAGTTCCTCAAAATACTCTGGTTCTTTTGTCTGGATGCTTCTAGCCTGCAGACAAGTATGCAGTGTCTGTGTGCTATGTAGCTCTGGTTCAGCACTCTAAGTCCAGCCGTCTAACTACAACACCACGGCCCCACTCTAGTCTCTATTGCAGTTATATTATGCAGAGGTGACCCCAACACACTCCTAGTCCTGAATTTTCCCCAAACTATGTACTCTGCAATGTCCAGCCCTCTCCTGGACCACTCAGAGAGAAATTAAGGTTCATCTGATCCTATAAAGATACAATACACAGCAGCTTGCCATATAGAATCTCTTCCAGCTGCAGTTGTGAGCTAGCAATCACTTTAAATCAAACAGCACTGGGTTGGTTTACATTAAAAGTAAAACAAGATTAACAAAAGGAGATGAGATTTTAAGTTCTCTCAAGTACAAAGATAGAGTTAGAAATGGTTATAAGCAAATAAAAGTGAAAAATGCATTCTAGAGGCTAACACTTAACAAAACAAGCTACTGCCCTTGTTTAAAGTAGTTTCCTTAACAATCTTTCAACAAGATGGTTGACCTCCCTCTGGTCAGGATCTTCTACAAAGTCCAAATTGCTTGGTTCCTTTATCTTAAGCAAAAGAAAACTTACAATTCTTTCCCCTTCTCTAGGATATTCCTAAGGAGACACTGCATCATAGCAGGCATTATATTTAGTTTCTCTAAATGACTGAGAATTAAGATCCTTGTTCTGCTGGCTAATGTGTTCATAAGGTTCACAATAAAGAGAGTCACATGTTTGCATCCAAGGTCAGAATTTGCCCCTGCATTTCTAATTTCACAAAATTTCTAAAGAGTTATATTTCCATTAAAATCAATGACAGAAGTCTGTCTAGACACCCCACAGCTCCTTGACAATATAGAGTAAATCTATATATGGAATACTGCCAAGCTGCATTCTTTAAATGGAATAATTCAGTATATGTGTTATGTCTTTTGCTCTCTGTAATGGAGTCCACACCCACCTCTCACGAGCACCCTCCATGGGCCAACGCGTATCTGCGATCTCTCTGTTTAGGCTGGGATGGTACCCGCCTCTCACGAGTGCCCCCTTTCTGGTCTAGTGTTTCTTCTGCAGGTCTCAGTGACTCAGCCATCCAGCCAAGTAACACACACTGTCTGTATATGGAAACAACAAACACTTTCTGGTGTATAAAGTCTCTACCTTCTCATAGCCCTGGCATAGGGCTGTACCACCAAGGCTTCCTCTGCAGAGACACTGCCCTCTGGTAACAGTCCAACTGAGGCCCAATGGAGTACCCTGAGTTGTTCTGTCAGTCTGTAACCAGATCAACAGGGCCCATCATGGTACCCTTGCTTGGTCCTGAAGCCAGCCAGGAGCTACTTTTTCATTCCCCAGGTCTTTGGCAACCTTCCTTAGGGTCAGTCCTGCTGCTCTGCCTGCCAGGAACCTTGTCTTCCCTCTTCTAGCTCCAAGCAGCAGTTAACTGCTCTGCCTCTGTTGCTCTTTTTATATGGCCCTTCTGGTCCCTGATTCGCCACTCCAGCAGCCCCTCTGATTGGCTGCTTCCCCTTGCAGCCATTCTGGGCCACCTGCACGATTCTCTTCTGCTCTTTTCTGGGGTGGGGTGAGCCAGAGGGGCAGGGCCTCCAGCAAGGGGCCTCTGGACCTAGTCCACCCCATCATATACCCCTGTATTGTCATCATAAATTCCATCTGGATTTAGATTTGGGGTATTTTGCATCTACTTATCTAGGTTGCTGCCAATAGCCATTGCTGGACAGTCTTACACAATAAGCTCAGTTATTTGCACATAATTCTTCAGATACTGCCTGGCCAACAGAGTGAGATTCAAGCATTTGAAAAAGTGACATGCTATAATTCTGACTAAAACAATGGAGTTCCATGTCCTCAGCATATATAAATCAGTGTAGCTCCATTGACATCAGTACTGCTAAACTAATTTACAGCAGTTGTGGATCTGGCCAGTACCTTGTGATTTAATTGATCTTATAAAAGTGGCCCATTGCAACCAGAGGTGGGCCGAAGTCAAAACCCCAAATCAAAACACACCTAAATTTTGGAGAGGTTCAGAAAACAGCTTGCACTCTGGATCCCAATTTCACCCTTTGGGTCTATCTCTGATTGTAATTAAGTCATGATTTCCCTTCACAATCAGGGGGTTAAAAATGAATGGGCTTTGTGATATCATTGTAAGGTGGAAGTGAAAAGGTGTTATTGCTTTAGTTCAAATTATAATGAGCAGAGGAAATTAAATAGCTAGTTTTACAGCCACCCAGGAGAAGGAAACAGAATTAAAGAAAGTGTTTGGTGCCCTGATGAGTGCATGTGTATATCAGAGCATACAAGTTATATTTTTCTCATTAACTTAATGAGGATGGGGTGGGAGGGAGAGAGAGATATTTTGTTTTGCTACATTCCAATTTTCTTTCCACTAGCGTTTGTGTTCTTGCTACTGGGAAAGTATGAAAGAGACATAGGGAGCTCTACTAGATAAAGATTGGCTTTGGTGGCCAGAAGCAGGTGTTCAGTTGAGGCAACTGGAGGGCCTGACTGAAAGAAAATAGGGGGGGGGGGAGAGAGAGAAAATTTTTCAAAAAAGAGACTTTTTTATCAACACGTTCCACAGTAATAATGCCAAGCTTTGAGACTCAGTTCTCCTTGGCCAGCTGTGGTGTACTAATTATATTTGTGTCCTTTTGCAAACAGCAAAATTACTAATGTGGTATTTCTGTTTTTCACAAACTTCACATAGGCTGTGTGTGTTTTTAGGAAAAAACTTGAACTGAATAATCTCTGTCCATTAAGAAACCAATGGACCTGTGTAAAAGATCCTCAACTGAAGGAAGTCAATGGAACTATGTCAGTTTACACCAACCAGAGAATCTGACCCAATATGATTTCAGTTATCAGGTTCTCGTGAAAAGCACTTCTTTGTTTCTTATATGTATTTATTTATCTCTGATTCTCGCTTAACCTTTGGATTCAGATAGACACAGAACATCACAGTCAAGCTGAGTCAAAACTTCTATGTTTCACTTTTTGTTCCAATCTATTTTATTATATATCAGCCACTCAGCTTCAGTGACAAAATTAGAATCCTTTCCCTTCAGAGAAAGGAAATAAAGTGGTATAGCATTTCAGTACAATAATTTACAGCTATTTTAACATCACCTATTAATTCTGCAACAACACTATCATATTTAATTGAAAACAAATGGTAAAACAAATTTTACTGAGTAACTAATTATATATACAAATAAAAAAGAAACAATGTTTAAACTTCCCATTAAAATATACAAATTCACTATAATTTCACAGTCAAGTCAGTTTTTTAACAGGATACATTTATTGAGATAATAAGCTATTGAAACCTATCTGTGTATCATTACAAAAGAGTGAAATATATTTTAGCAGATGTATAGGAGAGATACAGTCCTTAACGTATCTAAGATTTTTGAACTTTTTAACATGTAAATGCAGCTGGGTATCCATGATCTATATAGTATGAGCTACTTAGTCTTAGCATTTTTCTTACAGACATGCAACTGATGGTCTGGCCCACTGTCAGTTTACCAATGGTAACTATTTACCAAACCCTTCAGAGCTATTCACCTTCTGTTGTCTTCCACCTGGTTATGCTGAGAAACAAGAAGTTGGCCCAGGTTCACAGCCCCAATGAGTCTTTTAACAAATTTGACCTGAACTTTCATTTTGTATTAAAATCCTAAACAGGAGAGTTTTATGCGGTTTGCATTGTCACCATGAATTTTTCATATCAGCAGGAGTTTGCCTGAATAAGGGATACCTGAAAAGAGATAAGGACTTTGGATTTGACCCATATAGTAATTTCTCTAAGAAAAACTTGTCTTACAAATAAACTCATTTTAATATGATTCTGACAATATTTGCCAGTATTCTTGCAATCATATTAAAATAAATTTTGTTGCAAAAGTGTTTTTTCTTAGAGTAATTACTACATGGGATAAATCCAAAGTCTTTATTCTATGTGTGAATTTATTTCAAAATTAGACATATATCTGGCTTTAAGATCAATGTTCACCAATTTCTATGTCATGTCGTTGTCCCCCCTTCATTTTAAAATCCAGTTAGTTTTAGTTTTACTAAATGTGATTTTAACAAAAATTAACTTTGTTCATTTTAATGTAGCTAAAGTAGTTCAGGGCAACTGTAGCTGTATTCCTTCTCCTTAAGGAAACCTACTCTAGGCTCCCAGCTCCTTAGCTATCACCTCTCCTAAGTAGAGACCAGTGTCTCTCTAGCTCCTTGACTGATGTTTTTCCAGACTGTACAGTTCCCTGCCTACACTTTGATATTGCCAGCAAGTCAGACTGACTAAACAAGCTGCTTTCTGCACTTTGCTTTCTCTTCAAAGGCTATGAACAGTGTAATTGCCCACAGTTATAAGTATCCACACAGCTATTTATAAGCAAGCCCCTATTAAGAACAATCAGTGAACCAATACACTTGCTAAAAAGCTTACCAGAGGTCACCACAACTCCACCCTTGGTCCCTGGTATGAGTCAGTCCTTCAGAACCCACAACTAGGTCTTCTCTGTAGTGAAAAATTCATAACCATCTCAGATTCAAAACCAGAACAACATGAAGAGTTCAATGTTTCCTTTATACAGAGAGAGCCTTTGATATTGGCTCCACGTAGCAGGTGACCAGCAGATTCAGGGCATAGTTTCAAAAGGCTGGGGTTTTACATAACTGGAGGAGGGGAATTTGCATTCACCTCCCCGTAGATGTTTCCCCAAAATTCCACTTCACATATATTGTCCCAAAAGTCTATTCTTGCTGGTTCATTGTTCAACATAGTCTTTTGATCATTCGGGCTTTACATCACATCTCCCCCTTAAAGAGGTTACATACAATCCCAGCTCACAATAATACATAAAATTTGCATTTAGTACTATGGACCCAAAATGTACTTGGATTTATTTCAGTAAGATTTTTCAAGGATACTGCAGTTAGAAGTAAAAAAGCCAGTGCCGCTATAGATATTCTAAAAACATGTAGCAAAAATGCTAGAAATTCATTAATCAGTGTATGATTCATATTTTCTATCTGGCATTAAATAATACTTAATAGCAGAGACACTTAGCTCGGGATAGAGAGCATGAATTCTGGCTGAATATTCTGAGAACCTTAACAGAATAATTTATAATTATCACATCAGTTGCCCAGTCAAGAAGCAGATATGTAATAAGAATGCTTGCTTACTGTAAAATTTCCAAAAAGTCAGATACTACCATTATTTTCTGCCATCAAATTTGAGAAGCTCACAACTAGGGCAAAAATAAATAAATTAATTAATTAAAACCACAAAAAGCAGGGAATGCTAGCAGGAAGATACTTGTAAAGCTACAGCACACATATATAGCAATTAAGTGGCCAGTGATTGATGTTACCCTCTTACATCATATGTAAACATATCTCATAATTTTCTCATTTAATAATCCCTTTACACTTGAAGGAATATACCTAAAGTGATCACTATTTTTTAAAATGAACATTTACTTAGTCACATCATAGCATATGTGATAGTATAGTTATTTTCTGTGACATACTGACAGAAATACTGCAAGATCTCTGATACCACAGTATGGTTATTCTTCATATAGGTTTACTTTTTAATAGTGGCCACTGTACTTGATCTTCTTGACCAGTAAATCTTTAGATGTAATGCCAAAGCACCACACAGGGCCCCAGAATGTGATTATACTGCCACTGTCTTATTAGCATCTCCATTTCAAGTTTGTCAAGAGAAATCTTTGCCATCATCATTTGCACGCTAGTTTTTAAGATGTATTTAATTATATGTGTGTTATAAACGAGGTGACAATAACTATTACACAAAATGTGTTATGAATATTGCAGCCATAGTTATACATAAAGGCCACATTTTCCTCCCAATTCAGTTTATTTCATTTCCTGTCAATAACAGAAACTACACAATATAACTATATCACACTACAAACTACTTTAGCAGAATATGCAGGCTATATTGCTATGATGCTACCGTAAATCTTATTTTCCACATCCACTGCTTTGTTTTATGATAAAAAGTCAACTTCAAAGATGTCCTGAAGAATTGTAAATGAATGTTACTGCAGAAGTCTTACTTAATCATTATGAATTCATAGTATTATCTTTTTCCTTTATGTTTGTTTAGATAACAGAAACATTTTGAGCTGTTGTCATTTTTAACTTGAATGAATGCATAGCCCTGGAAGACTGAATATGTGGAAGTGCTCCTACAAAAAACAGATCTAAACTATTATGAAATATACATGCCCAGCAAAATAAAATAAAATAAAATAAAATTAAAATAAAAGTAGCAGTCATTTTGCATTCCCGTATCACTAAGTTCTTCAGTCCCTTTATTCTTTGTCTTTGTTTTTGTTTGTTTGTTTAAAGTTCCCTTAGGCAAAGAGAAATGCAATATGAGTGACTTTTTCAAGAGGAGTCAGGTTTAACATTATTTATCTTCTTAGCTCGCATTATTATATTCCAATGTTATACAGATAAGATATTTTATGATATGGGACCTTGGCCTTTCTTCTTCATTATATAATCCATGGGAGGGAAAACTTGCCTGCAGAATTCTTGTATTTCCTCTCATTTTAAGAGTTTGGACCTGAGTGGGAATTACTCTGTGTTATATGATCCATATTGCAACACAGCATGTAGCAGAGAAGGGCATTTTTATCCAAAACATCTAGCAACGAATGGGGTGTGGCAAAAAGGGGAGTTCTTAGTGTTTTTCCACTTACAGGATCCTACATCTAAGGGGAAAAAAATGCTGAAGTAAAAACTTGTATTAAGTTTCCAATTGAAATATGCAAGGGAGTTTGATGTGAAACTTACAAAATTTTCCTGTTTATGGATGCAGGCCATGTATTAACTGCAATTTGAGTTCTGCTTTGTAGGTAAAGTTAGAGGAGGTGGTTTAAAGCACCAAAAGAGAAAGGAAGTCAAACTAGATCATATAGGTATTGTATTAGTAGAGAAACTGTAGTGTAAAAGGAAATTCTCATAGCAGAGAATTGAACTCATAACAGTTGAAGCAGGAGATGGGACAGAGGGTGAAAATGAAAGATGATGGAGGAACATTGTATCAAAGACAAAAAACAGAAGGAAGAGCAGACAGGGAATAGCTTTGTAGCAATTTAACCTTGGTACTCACAACAGATACACTGTCCTGGAAAAGAAATAGAAGGATAAAGTGTAGAAGGACCTGATGAAGTCAGGACATCAGCTACTGACCATGGACTGAACACTGAAAGGGAGCCACCTGAAATAAAAAGACAAGTAATCCTAATTGGTGACTTCATAATAGTTAGGAACCTGGGCTTAGGTTTCTATGGCCCAGATAAAGAAAACAGGATTGTATGCTGTATGTAATAAAGAACACTAGGGAATTCCCACTATTTATAGTTCACATCTGAATAAATGTCATGAGCAAAAGACATTTGGTGTGAGTAAGAATATCTTCAGGAACCAGGAAAGACAACTAATACTAGGAATAATGCAAGTATGCTTCTCAGAGATCATTGTGCTACTCAAGAGGAACAAAAAAAGATATTATTAGACTCTGACTGGTGGTTCTAATAATGCTGCAGAGGTAGCCATTTCTGTGATGGCAACCTGTTTGCATTGGCTGGTCTCTACGCAGATAGAAGATGTACCAACCTATTACATTCAAAACTGATAGGACTAGAGAGGTGGGCATCAAACTGGGTAGGGAAAGAGAAGAAAAGGAGATTTTTATCTAACTCAAACAGTCTGGCAGATACTTCCAATGTGGTGTAAAACAGAAGATGAAGATGCTCTGAAGCAAAAGATAAAGATTAGGGAGATTATTATTTTTGAGAATATGTTTCAGTACTCATGGGCCAGGTCCCAGAGGACTGGAGAGGGACAAACATAGTACCTATCTTTAAAAAGTGGGGATGAAGAGGACCTGTGGAATTTTAGACCAGACAGCCGAACTATATTGCAGTATCTTTCCAGGTATTGAATTATTGAACAATCAGTTTGTAAGCATCTAGAGAGTAATAGGGTTATAAGAAATAGCCAGCATGAAGTTGTCAAGAACAAATCATGCCAAACCAACCTAATTTCCTCCTTTGACAGGGTTATTGGCTTAGTGGAAAGAGGGAAACTGTATACATGGTATATCTTGATTTTAGTGAGACTTTTGACACAGTTCCATGTGACACACTCATAAGAAAACTGGGGAAATGTGGTTTAGATCTAGATAAAACTATTATGAGGTGGATGCAAAGCTGGTTGAAAGACAAGTGCAAAGTACTATGCTTGGAAAGGAAAACATAAGTGCCTAATTATGAAGAGGGTATTACTGGCTAGGCAATAGTATTGCTGGAAAGGATCTGAGGGTTACAGTGGATCACAAATAGAATGAATCAACAATGTGATTCAGTTGCAAAAACAGGCTTAATATAATTCCGAGGGCTATTAACAGGCATTTTATATGTAAGACTTGGGAGGTAATTGTGTTGCTGTACTCGGCAGTAGTATTGTATTCAGTTCTGGGTTCTACTCTTCAGGAAAGTCTAGGTGTCCAAAGGAAAGCAACAAAAAATTATAAAAAGTTTGGAAAACCTGACTTGTGAGGAAAAATTGGGCACGTTTACTCTTGAGAAAGAAGTCTAATGGGAACGTGATAACAGTCTTCAAATATGTCATATATAATAAAGATGACATTGACCAATTGTTCTCCATGTGCACTGAAAGTAGGACAAGAAAGTAATGGGCTTAATTGCCAGCACAGGTAATTCAGGTTAGATATTAGGAAAAACTTTCTAACTATAAGGGGAGTTAAACTCTGGAAGTTAACCAAGGGGAGTTAACCAAGAGAGGTTAGTGGATTTTCCATCATTGGAGGTTTTTAAGAACAGGTTGGACAAACACCTATCAGGGATGGTCTGGGTTTATTTAGTGCTGCCTCAGTGAAGGGGCTGGACTAGATGACCTTTCAAAATACTTTCTAGCCCTACATATGACTCTGATTAATATACTAAAGTGTGCGTCCATCAATGCAGAAGCACTAGAAACAAGTAAGTAGACTTGAAAGTGCTACTGAGTAAATAGTACTGATTGTAATTGTGATCTAGCAGGTATACTTGTAAGCTGGTGGTTTGATTCCCATATCTGTAATGTCAATATAGATCAGTACAATCTACATAGAAGAGAAGAAAAAGGAAGAAGAGGTAAGAAGGGTCATGTTATGCGTCAGAAATATTTATAATATAAGTATGAAAAGAGAATGTTGGTGAAATTCTAAGGATAAAAAATTAAAAAATGAAACATAAAGACCTAGTAGGAGAATGAAAGATGAATGAATTAATGTTAGCCAAAGGGGTAAAGCAGAATAAGGAGGATTTACTATAATGACCCTTATAGTTAGATTATAATTAGATTGCTGAATATTCTTTCACTATAAAACATTTCTGCAACCTTTTGAGAAGCTTTGATATTCCAATGTTTGCAGTACCCATTTCAAATTTGGCAGATAGAAAGCCCACAAACTGGAGAAGACCCTCGCCTCTTTGTCTCATGAAACTCCATTCAGGTTTAGATGAGTTATAAGCCACAATTTTCCATCTCTTGCTTGTGTCTCAGGAAAACTTTGGCAGCATGCCAAAATGATAACTGAACATTAACATTCTGTAGAGCTGGCCCTTTGCTGCCACTACTGCAGCAGCAGCAGCCACCATCTGGAAAATTTGGGAGCTGCTAGAGCTATGTTTTTCCTCCAGGAGGGGCAGGTTGTCTCAGGACCCCTGTTTGAGAAGGCTCCCAAAATAAGTGGCTTCGCAACTGGGTGCACATTGTCACAGAGCCACTCAGGTCTGGCCTGGCAGCCCCTCCATCATGATAGAGGGTTGGTCAGGCCAAATCTGAGTGAAAGGTATGGTGACCTAGTGCTCAAGGCCACAATGCCACTCAACTGACTGAGAGGCAACCAGGCCCAACCCAAGTGGAGCTGTGACTCTGCATGCCAGGTCACAATGATCCTAACTCAAATTTGAAGGGCAGCTGAATCAAACCTGAGCAGCTCTGTGACCCCACACTCTAGGCTGCAATGCCCAGAGAAGGGAGCTGGGCCCAGTCCCATAGGACAGGAGCCACTGCTGAAGGCTGAGCGCAGGTCAGGCTTGCTCAGTGTCCCTCAGTGGTAATTCTTCTGGAAGGGCTGGGGGGAAGCCTCAGTTTCAGATTTTGCTCTGGATCATGTTTGCTCGCATGGAGCCAAAACTCCACCTCTGCAGAGTATTATCATGAAAGACCAGAAAGAATCAAAACAAAAAAGAATCAACTAGCATATTTTAATGATTTGCTTTCATTTAATGCACAAATAAAATGAGATGTTTTACAAGGAAGTTGGATAAAACAGCACAATTAGTGCTCAAGAAAATTTAACTGCATAGTCATTTCAGGTGTTTCTATTAAAACGCAGCTCATCCTTTTCAACCCTTTGATGGAGTTTGTTTATTTTTGGTGTGCTTGTATTTTTCATAAGATTATAGAAGTCAGAGATGGAAAAGACCTACAATAATGTTTCCATCCATCTTGTCAATCCAGGATTGTTCCGTGTATTCTTGTGTGGATTGTCTAATGTGGAATAAATGACTCAAGTTATGGGGCTTCTATCACTTCCCTTGAGATGCTGTTCCTCAGTTGAATAGACCACACTATTAAGAGATTTTTCATGATATTCAGCCAAATTTTCCTTTGTTCAATTTCATTCTGTCGGCCCTAGTTAAACTCCATTGAGCCATCCTAAACAATTCATACCAATCCTTGAGAAGGGAAAGGAGTATATGTTCTTCCAATATTTCTCACCTGCAATCCCAGCAAATTAATCATTAGAGGCACATATACTTTCCTGATCCCAATAGATGATCCCCTTCATTGTTCCAGAGGAAGATACAATAAGCTGCCCAAATCCTTGCTAATATACAGCAAGTGAAATGCCCTTCATGATCCCAGATTTGGCAATTGCCTTAACTCTTTCTATAAGATGCTCCTATGCAGGTAAGGTAACCCAGACTGGCTAGTTTTCCAGGTGTAACCTCCTCACAATGGCCTTTATCACATCCATGCTTATCTAGCACTTGATTCTATGTCTTTGCTGCAAGTGAACAATGTGTTCCTACTTTCATATGATGGGTGTTTATACTCTTCAAATTCTGGTACATGTTTGTCATGACCCCATTAGTCATCTGTAGCCTGGCTAAACTTACTGAAGTCTTTAAATCATTCTTCCTAAGTCAATTCTTACTTCCTTTTATTCAGGTTTATTGCACTCTCAATTCCCTCCAATTTGTTGGCTTCTTTCTGGTTAACCAGCAAACATTTATCTCTTTGTCTTTTTCCCAGGTATTTCCCTGACAACAATTACCTTTATTTTTGGATGATTTTCTTCTGAAATATTGTCTTTCATTTATCCTTTCAGTTCATAGCAGGTGCCCTAACATTATAACTCTACGCAAAAATGATGCTAGTACAATAACAGGAGGTTGGTGATGTACATTTAAAATGCTCACATATTTGAGTACACATGAAAAATGCACATTCTGCATACTTGCAGAGAAGTTTGCCCAGGAAGAAAAATGTAAGATGGCAGAGACGGTAAAAGCCAGTGATGAGAATGTATTTACTGATTTGAGACTATTCAGAAATATTCAACATGCTTGGATCAGGATAACAGAGGAGGTAAATAAATACATGGGGTGAAATCATGGCTCCATTGAAGGCAAAGGCAAAGCTCCCATTGATTTCAGTAGGGGCAGGTAACATGTCCAGTACTTTCAAACAGGAAGTCAAGAGGAGCTGCAGGGAGTTAGCATATCTGAAAATCAGGTCACTAAATTAAACACTGACGTATAGGCTAATTCTTAAGTATAAGCATTCTTAAGTGTAGGCATAAAATTTTGGCCTTCAAACACTGGTACCCTATTAATCACTCTGGTCAAATATTCTACTGAGAGGGGCAATATAAAAATCAGGCTAGATAAAGAGACTTTGTGATCTGATTGAACATGTTTTAGAGTGTGTCTGAACAGGAAAACAATAACAGTCAAAGAAGGAGGAGGAAACTTGGACTATTTTGGGAGACAGGTTTCAGAGTGGTAGCCATGTTATTCTGTATCAGCAACAAGAACGAGGAGTACTTGTGGCACCTTAGAGACTAACAAATTTATTTGAGCATAAGCTTTCGTGGGTTAAAACCCACTTCATCGGAAGCATGCAGTGGAAAATACGGTAGGATGATATATGTACATAGAGGACATGAAAAAACACCCATTTTTTTCATGTCATCTGTGTATATATATCTTCCTACAGTATTTCCCACTACATGCATCCGATGAAGTGGGTTTTAGCCCACGAAAGCTGATGGTCAAATAAATTTGTTAGTCTCTAAGGTGCCGCAAGTGCTCCTCCTTCTTTTTATTTTGGGAGAGGGTCCCTGCTTTGGGAAACTGCTCCCCTTTTTGTTGTTGTTACTCACAATCAGGGTCTGTTTTTGTGTGTGTGCATAGTGCAAGTGATGTGTGATTTGGTACTCATAAAAATGAAGATCTTATAGTACTGACTAAAAGGAAAATACTTCTTCAAGACAGGAGATGTCCAAGATTCCTGATCTAGCTCTGACAATGCAACTCAGTCTGAGGGCTTGGCTACACTGGAGAGTTGCAGCGCTGGTGATGAGGTTACAGCGCTGCAACTCACTCTGTGTACACACTTGGAAAGCCCAGCCAGCACTGCAACTCCCTGGCTGCAGCGCTGGCTGTATACCTGGTCTGCTTGGGGTGTAGCGATTCCATGCGTTGGGATGCAAGCACTGCTCATCAGGTGGACACAAACAGTGCTGTTATTGGCCCAGGATATTAGAGGTACCCAGCATACCTTGTTTCAGCCACGTCTTCTCATCATTCACACCCAACTGCCCTGGGCCGGTTGACACTGCCCTTTAAAGCCCCGGGAATTTAAAAAATCTCCTTCCTGTGTTCAGCCAGTGTGGAGTGGCAATCAATCACATCCAATCACCTGACCATGCCCCACAGTCCCCAAACGAGCCCAGCACAGGAGCATGGCAAGCTTTAGACGTCATCAGTGTTTGGGGTAGAACTGTGCAGTCACACGCGCGCCCCAAGCTGTAGAAATGAATATCTATGGCAATAAAATCCAGCTAGAAAGGGCCAATTGAACGGAATGCGCTGCAGTGCAGGGTTTAAAGTAAAAGGGCTGTGAGTGCTATTGCACAAGCCCAGAGAGGGAAATGCGGCGCCAGGTGCTGCCCCACACACCGCCGTTTTACCAACGAGCTGGATGCGATAACTTGGGTGTGACCCCATGCAAATCCGAGAAACCAAGACGGGACCAGTTCAGACTGGAAAAGGAGGGGGGAGCTGGAGAACCCGAAGTGAGGGTACGGAGTGGTGGAACACAAGATATCTTCCAGAGTCCCAGGAGGCCATCAACCAGGAGCTTCTCAGCTGAGAAGATACAGTCCACAGCTGAAACACATGAAGAATTGAACAGGCAGGTCCAGAGAAGAGTCAGAGACGTATCCCGCCCGGTAAGCACCTTTGTATTTACACTATGGGTGGGGAATATGTTGTGTGAGAGGAGAGAGGGCCGGTTGGCGCTGCATGCATGCACCTAGAATTGGGTGGGGAAAAAAGCCCCAAAATTCTCGATCAGTCACAAACATTTTCCCACCTACCAAAAATGCTGCATAAAATCCGCGGTAAATCGGCTCTGTATCTCTGCATAATTTCTGCCAGAGCGATGGGCAATGTGCTTGCGCAAGTTATGGGAGAGCTACCGTGGTCCCTGTCCAGTCAGGCTAATGTGGTCCGCACCACTGTGCCATGAGGCGGTGGGGGACCATTGCTGCACACAGGCAAGCTGCATAGGGACCAGGGCAGAACCACATTGCGGAGAAACCCTCCGCCCTTCCCAGGTGACGCAGAGCAGGATATATCGAAGGAAATCCTGTGGAAAATGAGGTTATACTGTTCGTGCACTGTCCCCTCCACTGCTGCTCTGCTTTCCCCAATGCACAAGAACCCATGAGCCTTATCAGGCAGCTCCCCTTCCCAGGGGAGTTGCAGCAGAAACATTGATTCCAGGAGTAACTGCTGTGGCAATTGTGGGGTGGTATTCAGTGCACTTTCCCTCAGCCTCTCTGCTTTCCCCAGTGCACAGAAACCCCATTGAGCCCTGACATCGCGAGCAGAACACTGATTCATTATGACCATTCCCAGTACTCCACCAGTCTTCTCTGCTGTGGCCTCTCGTATTGTTAGTATTTGTAAATGATGCTACAAAGGTCTACAACTCCTGCACTGTGATTATAACAATGCAGCCTCTGTAAATATGTTTCTATTTGTTTTCTTTTTTAAATGTCCTTGACTCCTAGGGCACTAAGCAGTACAGATATGAGACTACATACTTGAGAAGGCGGCAAAGAGAACCAAGAAGATTTGTGAAAGCAGTATGAATCAGTATGCCAAGACAGTAAGAGAGGCAGGACTGGAGAGAAGAAAATGCACCAGTGGAGGCAAACAAAGCAGAAAAAGGAATTGGCTAACAGGAAGGAAATTGGGCTAAGAAGAAAGCACAAAGCAGCTATAAGCCTCCTGGCGCGCCAAACGGACTTGTAGCAGTCACTGGTAGCCATGCAGGCAGAGCAATCCTGTGCTAACCCACCCCCATTCCAAAAGCTCTCTCCCTTTTGCCCCAGTGTGTTATGCTCAAACCCCCTTCTCCAGTACCCTGTTCTTACCACCACCACTGCCCCCACACCTGTACGTTCACCTACCAGCCCTGAACTACGACCCTTACCTCTGCACTCAACCCCATCACCATGCAGCTAGTAATCTGAAGTGCAGCAGGCATTGCACAGCACTCCAGGCAGGACATATTCACATCTGACTGTACAGTTCAGCACCCTACTCCCCCGCCTCTTTTATGTACTGTATTTTTAATAAATGATTTCTTGCTTTTAAAACAGTTTTTATTATTGCAGAAGAGAATACTGTACCCCAAGGGAAAAATCATTGTAACCACGCACTTAACCCAGTGCAAGGCACCCGAACATTACGTTGCTTTCAGCCTCAAATGCTCCTCAAGCATCCCTAATCCGTGAAGCCCTGTGCTTCGCCTCTCTAGTAGCCCTGCTCTCTGGCTGTGCAAATTCAGCCCTCAGGCATTGAAACCTCGGAGGTCCACTCGTCACTGAATGTTCACCCTTCCCTTCACAAGATTATGGAGTACAGCACGCGGATAACGCAGGGATGCTGCTTTCCCCTACGTCTAGCTCCCATAAGACACTCCACGTCTTTTAAACTTCCGAAAGCACACTCCACAGTCATTCTGCACGGCTCAGCCTGTAGTTGAAACTGGTCCTGTGCTCCTGTCAAGCTTCCTGTGTACGGTTTCTGAGCCAAGGCATAAGGGTAAGCGGGGTCTCCAGGATCACAAGGGCATTCAACATCCCCTACTGTGATCTTCCGGTGTGAGAAATAGTCTCGGCCTGCCAGCTGTCATGAACGGCCACTGTCCCGAAATGCGCTGCTTCATCCTTCAGCCAGCCTGTGTAAATGTCAGGTGGAAACGCCCACGTGATCCACAAGGCGCCTGGAGAAACCTAGAGAAATACCCCTTCCGTTAATGTCTCGGATGCTGGTGGGTGGCCAGATAGGATGGTCCTCTATCGGCACTCCATGCATTAGGAACCCATTTGTGCAAAGTCCACGAATGTCCTGCACATTCCCAGAGTCACAGTTTTCTTAGGGTGCGTTAATGGCCCTGCAAATTTTGCATCACATTTCCAAACTGTGACTTTCCCCTCAGACTAGTTTGGACCGACATCGGTAAGCTGTCTGGATTGCCTCTTCAGCGCAATGACACCCTTCTGACCACGACCTCAGCTCAATTTGATGTCCTTGCACTGCGGGTGGGGGTGAGTCGCACAGCCTATGAAAGTGGCTCTCCTTCCGATCCAGTCAATTCAGCCACTGCTTGTCTCCCAGACTTTGCAGGATGATGTGACCCCCATCATGCTGGTTTTCGCGAGCCCAAAGGCGGCGTTCCGCACGGTGCTGAGCACGTCGTTACTGCCAAGCATTTAGTGTCACACGCATCAGGCGTCTATTATCATCGTCGTCTGACTCCTCACTGTCACTGTCACTTTGGAGCTGAAGAATAGCTCAACTGCCAAACGTGATGTGCTGGCGACATTCATCAGCAAAGTCCTCAGCAGCTTGGGATCCATTTCTTACAGAAAACCGTGCTGCAGACTCAAAATGCACCACGGGGCATTGGACAGGAAGCGGAATGACCCGCACCCTTCCATCCCCTCCACAACCCACAGCGCCAAAATGGGCGAGGTGCTCTGTGGGATAGCTGCCCACAATGCACCACTCCCAACAGCGCGCTGCAAACTGCTGCAAATGTGGCCACTACTGCAAGTGCTGGTAGCTGTGAGTATGGCCACACTGCAGCGCTGTTCCTACACAGCTGTACGACCACAGCTGTAACTCCCAGCGCTGCACATTTCCAAGTGTAGCCAAGGCCTAAATGTCCCACATTCCTGATATTCTAAATGCCAAAGTTTTGATAGTTCAAACAGGTGGAAAATGCCCAAATATTCTATTTTAAAAATTTCTAAATTTTATTTCTAAATTTCCTAGTCGAGGTATTGTATTTTTCAGTGCACCACGTCATGTTGCATCCCATTTTCTAACACGATGTGAGTGATGCTGTCAGTAGAAGTAATCTAAAGTAGAAATAATATTCTAATGCATGAAAAGATGCACTTTGAGATCTGCGCAGTACAGTTTGTTAATACACTTTAATTTTGACCTCTTTGGTCAAACTTTTGTGATCTTGGTTCAAATCCTCCATGTGATAATGAGTTTGGTGGCTTCCGCTCAGAAAGATTTTCATTGGTTTGGGTTTTGGATCAGGCTTTAAATGTGCTCCACAGGGCAATCATATGTAACAAATTATCCATGAAACTTGACAGTAGTTTAGAACAATTACTTCCTAAAAATTGACATCTTACTGTTATCTTTGGGAGAGTAATATTTTAGATCCCTCAAAAATGCTATCCCTATATATCCATTAAAAATACAAAGAGGTACACTACACACAATCTTTTTTTTCTCTAGCATTTCCAACTCAATATGTACTTTAAAGTGCTGTATCTTTCAAAGAGTCTATAAGTGTAGCAAATCAATTCATATGCTTCAAAAGCAGTCTAATGATCTGGCTTCAAAGGCAACCCAGCTAAAACTGAAGGAGTCTTTTGGGTAATCTATTTGATTCAACAGCATTATCCCATTCCACTGTCTTAAACTATATACTAATAGATCAATTGACATCAATAAGACATCAATAAGATTGATCAATAGCTATGAAAGTTTCATCAGCCAGAATAATAAGGAATGTAAAATTCACTCCAAAAATATCCTCTTTTGTACAGTATCTTTAAATCAATTTCTGGAAGGTGTTGATTAATCAGTGTCGTTAATTGGGTACAAGTTGCTAATTAAACTTTTACAGAAAATTCTAAGCAGTACGAGCGAAAGCAACAGAAAAGGTTCTCATTGGCTGATGGTTAAATAAATATTCATTATATGTTTTTGACCCATAATGTTAATATTTAATCTGAGCATCAGCAACATTAAGAAACAATGATATCTGTATATGGTGGCAGCAAATCATATTGACATCTGGAAAACATATAACATTTGAACACAAAAAAAGAAATCCTAGTTCTGTTGATCTCCATATTATAGAATTATGTGAATGCATTCATATAGTCTGATATTGTGCATTACATTGTGTTAAATCTCATGAAATATCACCCTCTTGGTCAAATAACTCAATTCTGAATTTAAACCAAATGTTTGAATGAAGAAATATAGATTTGCAAACACACAGCCTTGTCTCACTGCAAATCTCATGGGAATTCTCTCCTGCTGACTCTTATCTTAACATGTAACACAATCACCAATTAGTGTCAAAGTTACCAGACCCATCAGACGCCAATTGCATTAACCTTATGCACTTGTTCAAGGAAAATGCAGTCAATCCACTACTAAATTAATTACTAATTTTAAAATTATCATTAAATAATTTGATCTCAACATTGGCATAGATCATATGGCTAAGTATCAAATTGGTTATCAAGAAGAGAAGAAGGGAGAGTCAAATGCTAACCTGAGAGCATGTAGGCAATAGGATTTATTGTATTCACTTGCTCAGAGGACTGAAAGGTCATAATTTTAACCTTATACAGGTTAAAATCAAAGGGAAATTATTCATGTCACTGAAGGTTAGCAATAACTCTTTTAATTCTATGGCATATTAATGGCCAGCAACAAATGAGCTCCTTAAGTGTCTCATTTATTGTCTTAAATATGAAAATGTTTTAGAGATTAGAGAGGAAATTGTTTGAATTAATTAACTGAACTGACACTCAAGAGATCTGGTACAAGATTTTCAGACAAAGGCTGGAAATTTACAATAATGACATTTCTTTCATGGTTAGAAAATATAGTACCCGAGGGAGTTTGAGGCACTCTTAACATTTTAGCTGATGTCTGTTGAGGGCTTGAGATTCCTCTGAAAGCATTTATTTTATTCATTGGAGACTCCTCTCAATTACAGTATGAAAGGCATCACATTCAAATAGCCATGAGGCCCACAAGTTTTACCATTTAAATGGCATCAGATAACTGGCACAATGAAAATTCAGGGTGTAAATGGAACCAATTAAAGTAATAGGATCATTTAAAAAATCCTTTTTGCAAGAAAAGTAATGTGTAAAAGATAAAAAACAGAACTGTGAACATGGTTAACTTAATCACATTTTCATTGTGTGTGCGATATCTATTAAAGGAAACTCCCTGGCATACAAATGTAAATCTGAACCATAGCACTTTGTAGTGACCCAAGGGCTGAGAAAGGCCACAAAGAATGATTGGAATTAGATTGGAATTAGTTGTAGTGCACAGAGCCATGGCTTACAAACATGACAAGCTTTCAGACAGTGTGTTTTCCCTCCTGCTCTAGAAAGCAGGTTTAAAGCTGTAATGAGCATATATATGAGATTTTTTTTACCTGCAAATAAAATTGTGAAAAGGCATTAAAAGTGAAGACAGAGGCTTGCCTAAGGTAATTTCAATTACTGGGTTGATCAAATCTCAATTAGATGTCAAACCTTAAATTATCTGTGGAGCTTTTTTATTCAGCTAAATAGAATAACTGCAACAGCAGCACAGAGTGTTGGTTGCAGTACAAATACATAGCATGAGAAAACTATCTTCTGTTTGTTATAATTCTTAAGCATTTTCTTTATTCAAGGCAAGGAGAGTTTGAAAGCTAAAAGCTGGAACAAAGCTCAAAGAAGGCATTAAGTATCTAATAATTTCTGTTTTGGCTTTCAAGTCTTAAGGTTTGGAGTTCTTAGTTTTTTTTATCAGTGGAAAGTCCAGTACTCAGAAAACCAGCTGCTAGAAATTATTTACCAAAGTCTGTACCTAAAAACCTTTAGCTACTGTAACATCTTTATTGATTTTTAAGAAGTTCAGCAGCCCAGAGCTCTCCCCTGACATTTAGTGATGAGCTGGGAGGAGAAGACTTCAGACTATATTTGCATGAACACACCTTCTCTGCTTAGGTATCCGGTGAACAGAGCTGTGTTGCCAGAGTGATCAAGAACAGGACCCCTTCCACGATCCCTGAGCTCAAAGGTGGAGAAATATGCCCCTTTAGCTGAAACCTTGAGAGCTAGGGGTTACCAGGTTCAGACACATGCGCTGATCATCAGAGCTTTGAGCGCATGGTATCCCCAGTAATAAGCGAGTGTTGATAGGATGCAGAATCGGTCAACGCTACACTTGACTGATGCGGCAACTTATTGTGTCAGATGCCATCAGGTGATCGAAGGACATCTACATAGAACACATCACCAGACATCGGCAATACCAGGAGGGCTGAGCAGTGCAGAAAATAACTGAAATACTTCCCTGACAGACTGTATTTATTAAATGTCCCTCAGTAATTGAATTGTCCAATTTTCACTCATTGATCTATTTTGCTTTCCACAATCAAACCTCTGTACAACTTTTCATGAGTGATGTACCCAAATACTTGGATGCTACTATCTAAACTGTATTCTTAAATTTATTCAGCTAAATTTGGGTTGTTGCTGATTACGTACTATAAGTATCATATGACTTTTAAAAACAAACTTTGTATCTGTGGATAATTTAAGCACTATACCCAGGTGTACAGACACTCTTTTCTCAACCTGTGTATTATATAATTTTAACGTTAGCTTTAATAAAACTTTTAAATTTCAATGCAGAGGTAATGAAATGTTGTTATCCTTATTATATGAGTAAAGGGCAGCAAGACTATGCTTAGCCTGCCCTGATTGAGGGGGTCACCCTCAACTGAACTGAACTTGCTAAGCAAGGGATAGGGATGCCAAATCCCAGTGAAAGAGGGAGGGAGAAATGTATTCAGATAGGGGGTATTCCTATCTGAAGGTGTGGGCTCTGTTTAAGAGTCTTAGGGTATGTTTACACTATAGCTGCACTGCTGTAGCACTTGTGGTGGAGATACTTTAAGCTGATGGGAGGGAGCTCTCCTGTCCACTTAATAACTTCTGCCTCAGCGGGAGAAACTCTTTGGCCAATATAGTGCTGTCAACATCGGCGCTTTGGTCAGTATAACTTATGTCACTTGGAGGTGTTAATAGAAGTTATACCAAAGTAACCTGTAATGTAGACAAATTCTTAGACAGCATTTTGTCTCCTCTCTCTTCACTGTTTAAAGACAGAGCTGATTAGACTCACTTGAGAGTCTTTTGTTAAGTGATTGCTAAAGGTGAAATAGCAGGTAACATGGCAGAGGATATAAAAAGGCACCTAAGACATCTCCATTTTTTCTTCATTTCCTGCTTCACTTCTCTGAAATTGATTTCTAACAAGGAATTGCTAAACAAGGACTGATGACCCCCAATCTGGGTGATTCCAGAGAAACTTTTACAAGCTTGCAATCTATTATATCATTGCTATGATCCTGATCTATGAACACTGAAAATCACTTGCATGTATATGATGTATTAACCATTTATAACTCTCTTCTTCTTTTCTTTTATTATTAAACTTTTTGTTTTTAGTTACTACAGGATTGGCATCATCAGCATGATTATTGGGTAAGATCTGAGATTTATATTTGTCTGGGCATATGTGTCTGATCCTCTGGGATCAGTAAGAACCTCACACATAGTGAAATAGGTTTTCAGTAACTCTTCTCTATATTATACCTGCTATCTGGATGGGAGCCAAGGGCTGGAATGCCTAAGGGCCGGAGGGGACTGTGTTTGGCTTCTGGTTAACCAGTGTGGTACTGCAGAAGCTATTTGTTACTGGTGTGATGATGCTAATTAATTATAGAATAAACTGCCTATTTATTGCAGTCTGCCCTGAGTGTGGCATTCTTACTGAGGCCCATTCCAGGCACCCGGACACAGCCTCAAATATTTTTGCACTGGAATGTTACAGATTGCACCAAGTTTCAGGTACTTCCAAAAACTGTTGATCAGGGAAGTTACCCCCAAATTCGCTTTCAAGATTTTCACCCACTTCTCCTCATTTTCAAATTACACCAGTTGAACACTGGCTCAGCTATTAATATACTTGATGTATTTTTAAGGAAAAATGTTTAAACTTTTCCAGCAGGTGTGCTCTATATAAGTTTGTTTCCAAAGTACTGCTGTTCTCTTTGTTTAAATGGGAGAATAAACGCAATGCAGACCCTCATACTGCCTCTTTGTGAGCAAAGCATCTTTGGTACAAAGAGGCAATATTTTGTAGGATCCATTTGTTAAAATACTGACAACTGCACATCACCAGTTAACTTTGTGTTTGTTAATTTGGGTGAGTCTAATTTCAATTAAATAAAGTTTCTAGATTTAAATTACACTTGTTCCCACAATTTCTTAGAATTTGATTTGTGAACCCTAAACTGTGAGTCCTTCATCTGGTGTTGTGTGATGCAGACTTTGTTGTGTAAAACTGTGAAACTAGATTCGTTCTGTTTTGCAATTCAGACCTAAATAGGTGAGTGGGAGCCTGAAAATCAACATTTAGTAGTTCCCCAATTCATAGGATGGCCTTGCAAATCCCACTTCATTGTCCCATCACCTCTAAACCTATTCTCATTCAAATCCCTTCTAAATCATCACTTCTTCCAGGAGGCTCTCACACACGCACTACTCACTAGCACTGGAGACAAAGACACATACATGCACGACTGTGCCTAGAGTCTCCCCCATGCCAGGTGAATTTTCTGTTCAGAATTTTCTGTTACATTACCACCCCTTTGCACTGCTGAGTGGTGCACAAGACAATCTGCTCCAGGAAGGCTGTTTTATAAAAGGTACCTTATGTTGTCAGAAAGACAGGCCATGGTATGCTCCTTGAAATAATAGTATTGTGAGTGGTCTAAAGTGGCTGCTCTATCCAGAAAGAAACACTG
Source organism: Chelonoidis abingdonii (assembly GCF_003597395.2). NCBI lineage: Eukaryota > Metazoa > Chordata > Testudines > Testudinidae > Chelonoidis > Chelonoidis abingdonii. The sequence continues at coordinate 63,508,980 of NC_133769.1, read as the reverse complement.
GAAATACTACTCATCCATCATTCCCAGCTCATGTGCTTGAGGTCAGTACATATCATCCCTTCTCTCTCCATTTCTTTTCCCTCTTAGCTTTTCTAGATAAGAAGGGGTGTAAATTATTTAACCTAACTGTCTTGCCAGGCTTGTTGTACCAGATGTTAGTGAAAATTGAACTATTGTTCACTCTGGATATATGAATGAATGAGTGGTGTCTTTAGTTATAAAATACATAATGATTATCTATGCTAGTTAAATAAATAAAGCTTTAAGTGTGTGCCAGTGAAGCAGAGCTGTGTGAGTATTTAAATGCTGATGCTGATGTATCTCTATATAAGGTATGTCTGGGCTTGGCTACACTCACACTTTACAGCGCTGCAACTTTCACGCTCAGGGGGGTGAAAAAACACCCCCCTGAGCGCTGCAAGATGCAGCGCTGTAAAGCATCAGTGTAATCAGGGCTGCAGCACTGGAAGCGCGGCTCCCAGTGCTGCACGCTAGACCCGTAAAGGATGTGGTTTACATGGAGCTCTGGGAGAGCTCTCTCCCAGCGCTGCCACTCTGACCACACTCAGGGTACGTCTACACCGCACGATTATGTCGAATTAGCTTAAACCGATATTACAAAACAGATCTAATAAAATCGGTATAGCGCATCCACAGTGGGATCACGAAATCGATTGTTTGCGTCCATGGTCCAAAGCTACCATCGATTTCAGGAGCGGTGCACTGTGGGTAGCTGTTCCTCAGCTATCCCATAGTTCCCACTTCGGTTGAAAGCACAGTGCCGATTGCAAGGCAGAAAGCTGCCCGGTGGTGCTGGGTACAGCCTTCACCCCTTCTTTGTGAAGGCAGCAGACAACCCTTTGGCGCCTTTTTCCCGGAGTGCATTGAGCAAACGCTAGCACAGAATCATGGCACCTGAATCACAAACGGTATCCTGACGTTGTCAACATCTCCATTCAGTACACAGAGGGTGCATTTACAGTACTCAAGAATTATTTATTTTACTTTCTCTTTCATGTGCTGGGGGGGGAAGGACTGACGAGCTGTTCCTGAACCACGCAAGACACCGTGTATTAAGCTACAGACATTGGGCGCTCAGCCAAAGAATGCAAATAGTTTTCAGAGACTGCTGTGGAGACTAGTAGCTGTAGTCCTCATTACCCCCTTCCCTCCCTCCATGAGCATCCGTTGAGGTCCTCTGGCTTCCCGTACGGTTGTCACCACCACTGTGTATCCTGGGAGTTTATTTTTTCAACGCTTTGGCATTTCCTGTTCTTTAATGAGAGCTCTGATAAAACAGATTTGTCTCACCATACAGCGATCAGATCTGTATCTCCCGTAATGTTCAATGCAGGAGTTACTTTTGCATTTGAACTGCATCGCCACCCGTGCTGATCAGAGCGCTGGACAACATGAAAGCAGGAAATGTCATTCTAAAGGTCTCGGGCTTTCCTGTTTACCGGCATCCGCATCCGAGTTCGGATTGCGGACCAGAGCGGTCCAGGTTTGGGTGCAGTATGGGATACTCTAGGAGGCCAAATGTCGATTTCCGTCCAGACGGAACCCTAATCCGATTATCACTATCGAATTTAGCGCTACTCCTCTCGTCTGGGAGGAGTTCCGAAATCGATTTAAGGAGCCGTTTAACTCGATATTAATGACGATGTCGTGTGAACGGGTACAGCGTTAAATCGGTATATCGGCCATTAAACCGATTTAAAGTCGCAGTGTAGACCTGGCCTCACACTTCAAAGCGCTGCCATGGCAGTGCTTTGAAATTCCAAGTGTAGCCATACCCAGAACAAAATAAATCTATATATTGATCACCCTCCTCTTCTCTCATTGATTGATAGGTTCAGCTATCTTTTATGATATAATGCTCTGTTAGAAAGGTAGGAAAGCTTGATGGGAATATGGTGGCTCTATTAGTCATTCTATCAACATCTTTAAATTTATTTGTGTTGATGTTTTATATCCACTATATAACAGCATAAAGACAAAGACTAAAGCAGGAAATAGGCATACTAGAAAAAGTTACAAACACCTTTTTCCTTCCAGTCACACTGCTCCTCATCCTTTAACTTTTCCAGTTCTTTTTTTGTTTGTTTTTTGGAAAGCACATGAATAAGGGGGAATTACAGGGATTTCAGAAAGCTGTGTGTATCCAACTGAAGGACAGTGTTAGCACTGATGGGACTCAAAGAGGAAAGCTATAAGAAAGTCTGTTGTTCTTATTTGGAAGAGAAGAATGTTAAAATTGTTAGTTTTGGTTATTAGGCCATTTCCTAATTTGATTTCCCATTCTTCACCTCCTGGAATATACATGCCTCTTTAGATCTGCAAGCATGATGTTTAAAAAGGAAGAGCAGAACATCATATGTATATAATAACTTCAGTGACTGACACTCAGTAATGCATCCAAGTCATTACATGAAAATCTACCAAAATGTCTATTGAATTCAATGGGAGTAATATTTGACTCCATGTATGTGTTAGGAGAGTGTATTCCTTTGAAAATTCCCTGAGATTATGCCAGAGGACGCTTTCCTTAAGAGCATAATCCCAGACGGTGACTATCAAAAGTCTGCGTTGACAAGCTAAGAAGAGAGACTGAGACAGAACATAATTATAACTGGTCAAAAATGGAAAAATTAGTTCATGAAATTTTCAGCCAAATAAAAAATGTTGATAACAATTTCAATACAAATTTCAGTTAACATGTGGCAGAATATTTTGTGAAAAAAAGAAAATTACAATAAAAGACAAATTTTCATAGTCTTTTCTCATAAGCAACACTTATGTTTGACTAAAAATGAAAAATGTCATTCATCTATAATTTTAACTCTTACTGTGTTGAAGAAATGTATTAAGCAATGGCTGCTTAACCTCTCTTTTCTCCCCACAAACACAATGATTCTCCTCTACTTGTCAGTGGTTATGTTGCTGAAAAGATGGGCTGCTGTATCCTGAATCAACTGTAGCATTTCCACTCAGAGGTACTGGTTTTGACCCATGAGCCTCTCAATGCCAACTGCAAGAGGGTAAGAAGAATCTCCTGATTCTGGTATGTACTTTCTAGTTCACCAAAAAAATATCATATGAGGTCTTAAATGAAAGGCAGGGTCACAATGGTCATTATTAGTGTTGTGAAATGTGTGTACAGATACTATGTACAGAATTATGTGTGTATGCTGAAAATATGTTTCTAAAGTCTGTGTCAAAGAGGAGTTGACAAACAGGTTTTCTGACTGACCAATTATGTTTATTCACCTATCTCTTGGATGGCATGTAAATTAAGTATTGTACACCAACAAAATATACACCAACATACAACGTCAATACGGAAGTGAAATCCACAAAGAAGAAGCAGGACTCAGGAAAGTAAGCAATGGGGGAATTTTACTGTCCTCCAGTTAACTTTGGGGATATAAGTCGAAGATATCCCTTTATCCTGAATATAGGAAATAACTGGGCAGTGCAATTACATTCATGAAAATGGGACCTCAACTAGGATTGGTTGAGATGCTGCAAAGAATGTTTGGGTGAGATAAACATCTTTAGACAGAATGTTAGCCTGTTAAATTTAATCTCTAGATATCATATTATGATTTTGTTTTATATCTAACCCATTTGTTTCCATTATCCTTTCTCATTTTCTCTTGAATTTCAAATCTTTGATAATAAACTATAAATATATCTCAGTTCTGTGGTATTATATAAGGAGCTGATACTGATTTGAATCATACAGGTAGGTATGTACACTGTTCCCTTGGGAACAGAAGACCTGTTATTACTAATGTTCAGTGGAGAAGGGACTGGGGAATGCTTCAAAAGGTCTCAGGGTACACCTGTTGTTAACCTGCAGCAAAGTAAGGGCTTGCACAGCCGAGAGGAGATTTTTTTGGGTGGCTAATAGACTGGCTAATAGAAAGCTGACACATGTTAAGCACAAGCAAATCTCTCTCTCTCAATGGAGGCAGGGGTATAACAAGACGACTGACAGTTCTGGGTATCCCAAGAATCATTATAGCATTGCATTACACTGGTCAAGCCTGGAGGTCATGAACATGTGGATTATTGTGGCAAAGTTGAAATCTGATAGAAGGGAGTGCAGTCTTCTGGCCAATCAAATATGAAAAGTGGCATTTTTCAGAGTTATAGCTATTCCAGTGCCTAGAAGCAGTGAGCAGGTGAGCACAGAGGTTTAGATTACAGCTGATGGAGAAATACAATTTTGTTTTGTGGAGGATTTTGATATTTTGAAATTTAGTTTCATTTTGATTTGGAAAAAAAACAAAAACAAAAATTGTAAATTCTCCATGAAAGGGAACGGAGCCTGGGGCTTTGGGCCAGTCCACCTCGTGGGTTAGATGGATGGACAATCCATATGATGGGCTGCCCTGATGTCTGTGTTCTGTTGGAATGCTGTCAAATTTGAACTGTCTCCATGGAACATTTTGATTTTGAACAAATCAGCAAATTCTGAGTAAAAAATATTTTCTCAGAAGTTTTGTGACGAGCTCTAGTTTAGGTTCATCTTAATGATCTCAAGTTAGACACCCTCAGTCAAGGGTCATCTTATTCTGCTAATGTGTTCTGCACGGTCTTTCCTGGAACCCATCTGCATCACTTCAGTCTTTCCTAGATTCAGCTTCACTTTGCTGATCTCAGCCTATGCACTTTCTTAGCTGGAAGAAGGTTGTGTTTGTAACTGATTTTAGGTGACCAGGAGCTCTAGGAGTTTGTGGGACAGGGGGAGCAGTCTCCATAGATTCAGATAACCATCTATGTTTCTGAATGGACTAAAGAGCTTGATAGTTAAAATAGATAATTTTAAAACAGGAGTAACACTTACCAGGATACATATAACATTGAAAGCCTGGCTTGCACAGGTCAGGGTTTGTATTCCTAACAGCCCCATCTATGTGAGAAAATGATAGTTCAAGAGATGTGTCACAAGTGTAAACCAATATAATAATTGTATATTGGTACAGACTGCCAATCAACAGCAATTGTGTCTTGGCATGATTAGGTCAACATCTACTCCTGACTGTGGAACACTGATATCAGTCAGGCAATTATATAATGAGCTTTTGTCTTTTTAAATGATTTTCCTCTCTTTAAAAAAGTAAGAAAATGTCATGCTGATGTACTCATAAAAGTAATATATAAACTACACTGACCTGAGCCATGAATAGTGAAGGCAAATACCATTCAAGCTTCTCTACAAAGTTCTGCCAATTTACATCAATCTGATTGCAAAACCTCTGCTAATTTTTTTTCTTGGATGACTTCCACTGAGCAGAGATTGCCAAGGTGCAGAATTGTACCAAAATGTGTGTTGGTTCTGTGACATGAACAAGTGGGCACTTAACCAGACTTTTCATTAGTGACCTAGAATATTGTTTGAACTCAGGTTTTCCAAAAGAGCAATGGCTACAGTGCAAACACACTGTACCATACAGAGGCAAGATGGCTTTTAAAATAAAATAGCACTGATCATTCAGAATAAAAGAAGACTCTCACATTTTAAAGACTTATTCACAATTTGTGTTTAAATAATGAAGTTATAAAAAACAATAGTTTTGAGACTTATCTGGTAGGCTCTTCTCCTTCTATCTTGTCAGTCATTTGGGGACTTTACCTGCCACATCCGCAGGTAAACAAACTGGCCTGGCCCACCAGGGGCTTTCCCTCCACAAGCGGCAGAACAAGTTTGGGAACCACTGGTCTAGTGAGTCCTTGTGATAATTATCCTGTTATTATCCTAGAACGCTAGCATTAACATAAATTCAAAATACTTTTCCCTCAATTAGAAAGAATGTACTCAGTCCCTTTAGCCCAGATTTGATAAATTAGAGATCGCTGAGTAGATTTTACTTGGACTTTTTTGTGCAAATATTTTTCCAGGTTCTTAGGTCATCCTTCTGCCAACTTCCCCTCCCCTTTGCCCCCTTCACATTTCTGTAATCTCTGACAATATATTTTTTTAATGACAAAAACCGATTATTCTAAACCAGATATCTTGCGTGTTTGAAATGCTCTCCAAATTGTAGTAAAGCAAAGTAGAGATATGTTACAATGAAACATGAAAAATAACCATTTAAGCATTTCTTAAGATTTTCATTGTTCAATAATTAGTTGTTTGGGGACATAATCTTCAAGAGCTACTATTACTGAGATTTGTATGTGATTAGAAAGAACTTTTTTTTTTAAGTATTACAGCAGGAATTTTCATGTAGTGCAGAGTGAGATAAAAGAAAAGGATTCATTTTAGAATAGGACATGTTGAGTTTACAAGAGAAAGTGCAGCTTCTGCGATTAATTGAAATCAGGTCTTTTATTAGTAAATAAAACACCATATGGGTTGTAAGAGTCTGTTGACCACCTATCAATTGTAAGAATCCAGGAAGATTTGTCCAGGCAATGGTCCATTGCAATGTTGTAATCTCCTCCAGTTAGAATGTTGTCTCACATATGGTCTTGAACCTTCTGTGATAACAGATTAAGTAGATGCATCTTTAACCAGAAAATATTGAAGACTAGCATATTTCTTCTGTAAAATAATTATTTGATTTGAGAACATTTGCCTTTCTCAAATTACTTAAGGAGTCAAATTCTTCTCTAGTGCAAATCTGGAATGATTTATATGAGGGGCACATTCAACTATCTCATAGCTTTTCTAGTAAGGATGGAAACCCATCTAGACTTTTCAGTGAAACAGACAGCAGAAAGGAGAATCCAAGTCATCCCTTTGTAAACTTCTCTATCTCTTCTGGGAGAAACTGAGTTTCTTGCAATGGTGCTCTCATATGCTGAGCTGAGTTTAAAAATTAAAACCTCCATTGCCTTTTGGACAGGATGATTAAATCCATTTATATTTCCAAGCTATAACTTTAATGCCCTGAAGCCTATTATTAATATAGTGAGTCATGTCTTGATCCAGTTGTATTCATCAAGATTCAGAATATATGACACTTATGCCTTCCCTCAGCTGTAGTCTGACACTAATAAAAAAAAACCTCTTAGTTGGTAATTTAATTGATTCTGTGACATTTGGGACACACACAACGTATAAGATGCATACCTACCACAGACCAACCAGACATTGCAAATATATGTTGTTTGCAGTGTTGTTGTAGTAGGGCCAGTCTCAGGATATTAGAGAAACAAGGTGGGTGAGATAATAGCTTTTATTCAACCAACTTCTTCATTGCTCAGTGTAGTTCAAAAGCTTGTCTTTTTCACTGACAGAAGTTGGTCCAATTAAAATATATTAATTCACCCGCCTTGTCACTGTACATATATGTAGGACACTGAAAAATACACACATTCTTGTTCCATGAAATTATGTTCTAGCCAAAGGAAGGTTTTAAGTTTACATCTACCTAATCTGATTTTGAATAGTTAAAATCCAGATAAACTTGTTTCCTTCTTGAAACAAACACATCTTTACTCAGTCTCCCCAGCAATTATCTTCATCCAGTCTATTAAAATGCAAACACTACAATAGGAACCAATATAGCATTTACCATGTGACTCAAGCAGCCCTATAGTTTTTTAGTGTAAAGCTCCCTCTTCATTGCCTGGTGTCCATGTTCCATATCAGAGGGGTAGCCGTGTTTGCTGCTTTTACAGATCTAGACTAAGAATCCTGTGGCACTTTATAGACTAATAGACGTTTTGGAGCATGAGCTTTTGTGGGTGAATACCCACTTCATCGGATGCACGTAGTGGAGATTTCCAGGGGCAGGTATATATTGAAGCTAAGGAAGCAAGCTAGAGATATGAGGTTAGTCCAATCGGAGGGAGGATGAGGCCCTGTTCTAGCTTTGAGGTGTGAAAACCAAGGGAGGAGAAACTGGTTTGTAGTGGGCAAGCTATTCACAGTCTTTGTTTAATCCTGAGCTGATGGTGTCAAATTTGCAGATGGAACTGAAGCTCAGCATGTTCTCTTTGAAATCTGGTCCTGAAGTTTCTTTTGCCTGCAGAATGGCCCACTTTAAATGTCGCTATGGGTTGCCACGGGAGGTTGAAGTGTTCTCCTACAGGTTTTTGTATATTGCCATTCCTAATATCTGATTTGTGTCCGTTTATCCTTTTCCGTAGAGACTGTCCAGTTTGGCCAATGTACATAGCAGAGGCGTATTGCTGGCATATGATGGCGTATATTACATTGGTGGACGTGCAGGTGAATGAACAGGTGATGGTGTGGCTGATCTGGTTAGGTTGGTTAATGATGTCTAGTTTTATTACATTAGACTTGCACTAGCAAACTAAAATTAACAATGTGGATGCTCTGGTTCAGGCTGAAGCTTGGCCTTTAAAGCCCACCCAACACTCTAAGCTTCAGAGCCCAACCTGCAGATCATCCACATTGTTATTTTTAGTGAACTAGTTCAAACCCTTCTAGCACTAGCTTTGAACTGTGTCTACATAGCCTGTGAGGTGTTAGCTGGGGTTTTCAGAATCCCCAAGAGGGGCAACTTAACTTTTCACTCCAGGCGGTGTAAGGAATAAATCAATAGGAACGTAGCACTTCTGTCTGATAAGATTCATGCAAGTAAGCATGCTCTATATAAAACTGAAGTTTATTAGATTCAAGCATACACAAACATAAGCAATAGCTTTGGAACATCCCAGATAATTACCCAACACCTGGAAGGGTATTGAGTAATTTATATTAGGTTTGCAGTGGCCAATTGCTCACCCACGGGGGAGAAAGGGTGTCAGGAAAAACGTCTCTCAAGATGGCTTCAGAAGACTGCTTCAAAGTGTACTCTATTAGCTAATCTTTTATAACAAAACACATAGGTCATAATGACCCCTACCGTACCACCACTTTTCTAACTTTCAATAAACTTAATACCAGAGGCAACTAGACTCAAGGTTTTCTAACCACCAAGGATTTTAATCTCAATTGTTGACTTGTTTGTCCCCTCCTCCCATTATGAGTAGCAGAGACTGTAGCTAGTTTTGACCTTGCTTATAAGCCTGTCTCCAAATTAACCCTTAACTATGTGGTGTTCTACTTCATTAATTCAGGGTGGCTGAATGCACATAATATGGTTGCAATTAATTTAATCACAGTATGGGGTATACACACCCCTCAAATCCAGGGCAACAGGAGGCTCACTCTCTACTGTAGTGTAGATCCATCCTATTACACCAAGTGTTCCTTAACTAATTAACTGCTGCCCAGTCACCTAGGTAATTAACAACTCACAGATAGGTCTCAGTTGGTTCATTTTCCTTAGTGTGTGTAACTGGGCGGGCACTCACCCCTGCAGCGCCTCCTGCTGGTCACTTCGGGAATTAGCTCAAATTCCAGCTCGGAGCGCCCTCAGCAGGCCGGTGATCCGTCTTGTTTCCTGCTACAGGCCCTGTGTCCCTCCCTGGATCCTGGTGCCCCTTTTACGTGGGGTTCTGCCCATGGCTTCCCTGGCCTTCTTATTAGGCCCTGCTGCTCAGTGTGGGGTGTGGCCCCAGCTGCCGCCACTTCCCCAATCAGCCCAGTTTAAAAGGGTGCTTTCTCCAGCCCCGGCCCCTTCCCTGGGCTACTGTTAACCCCTTCAGGGCTGGAGCAGGGATCCACCCTGCTACACACCCCCCACCTCAAGAACCCCTCCACCGGGGGGAGCCGGAGTGTCGGTTTACCGGCCCAGCTTTCCCCTCAGCTGGGCTCACAGAGAATCCCTCTCCTGCCGCAGGCTCTCCAGTGTTTGGAGCAGCCTACTTGCTTCTTCGTCAGTTTGGGTCCCCACCGTAGACCTCTCAGCCCTTGTGTGGGTTTCCTTTTTTAGGTGGGGCCTCTCTGCCCCAGCTCCTTTCTCTCTGGGGGCCTCGGTCTTCACCACCCCTTCCCTGGGGCTGGTCTCAGACTGAGCCTTCATCTTAGACACTCCCCCTCTTTGTCTCAGGGGGCAATGCCTCTTGATGTGGCCCTTGGTGTTGCAGTGGAAACACCCTGGATGCCTTCCCCCTGCCACGGCCCCTATCACAGCCTGGTTGGGCCCTAGCCCTCCCCTCTGGGCAGGCCCAGGCCTTGGGAGCTCCATGAGGACACTCCCTCCTTAGGTGCCCCTGGTCCCCACAAGCCCAACAAGTTTGGAGCCCCCCTGTTAACTTCACAGGGGGCACTGAAGTCCATCTACCATGTTCTGGGCAGAGCCTCTCTACTCCAGTCTGGTAGGGGCACTCCCTTTTGAAGTGTCCCACTTGTCCACAGGCGAAACAATCTTTAGGCCTCAGCACTGGCCTCCAGCCCAAGGTGCCTAGCCTCCATTGAGGTCCATGTGCCCTCCCCCGCAGCAGCTGAAGCAGCCGCGCTTAATGCTCGGCGAGCCGGGCCACTCAGGCTCTCAAATAATAGTCTCTCTTCATTTTCTCCACCATCTCAAAGTCCAGGCAATAGTCCCACAGTCCTTGCCTGGGCCCCTTGTGTCAGGGGCGGACCGCTATGCCTGGATTCTCCACCATGTGTAACCGGGCGGGCACTCACCCCTGCGGCGCCTCCTGCTGGTCACTTCGGGAATTAGCTCAAATTCCAGCTCGGAGCACCCTCAGCAGGCTGGTGATCCACCTTGTTTCCTGCTACAGGCCCTGTGTCCCTCCCTGGACCCCAGTGCCCCTTTTACGTGGGGTTCTGCCCTTGGCTTCCCTGGGTTTCTTATTAGGCCCTGCTGCTCAGTTTGGGACATGGCCCCAGCTGCCGCCACTTCCCCAATCAGCCCAGCTTAAAAGGCTGGTTTCTCCAGCCCCGGCCCCTTCCCTGGGCTGTTTTTAACCCCTTCAGGGCCGGAGCAGGGATCCACCCTGCTACAGTGTGTCACAGGTAGGCTGGGTGCCTGACAGCACAGCTGACAGATCTGCTCTGAAAGTGACTCCTTGGGCTGCATCTCCCTCAAGTCTGTTACTAGCCTATCCACTACCGTCATGCAGATTCTCAGACACCCTGAAGGCCCTGCATGCGATCCAGAATGGCCTTACATGGAAGCCAGTAGGGGAGAGGTGTGCTCTGCAGGCAGGTGACCCTCTTCCACAGACAGTATGGGGGAGATCCTTCTGCATCAATTGAGGCATACTACAGTTTTTATTGAGTCTTTATTCAGATAAACTGGAGTTATGGGAATTTATATGGACCTCAGGATTTGGATCAATATGTCAAAGGTTGCAAAATATTGCTGTTCATTACAGAGGCATAATAAACAATTGATGGTGCACAAAAAGGAATGAAATTCATCTCACTTGCTCTCTGCTGTGTAGGCTGTAGCACTAGGAGCAGTAACACTCAACAGTGCCTTTTTGTCTCACTACTGTAAGCAGCCATGACTTTGAAAACACACCCAAAGCAGATCTGCATCTAATGTGTGCAATCACTTTTAATGCAGAGCCACAATTTCTTTCAAGATGGTGAGTGTGTAAGATGCGAGACTACAGTGCTTGATCCTGCAAAGTGCTGAGCACTCTGATCCTGATTCAAATACAGCAAAACACATGTGACTTAATGTAGCTACTAATGCACTTAAACTTAAGCACATGATCAAGTGCTCTAATGGATCCAAGCCAGTTGTTCAGCACCTTGCAGGATCTGAGCTCTAAGACCTTGAATTTGGGCAACTTCTCTACTGCATAGGATTTTTTATTTGTGACAAGTTAACTTGCATAGTTCTGGGAGGGTTTATTGTTTTGATTTTTTTTTTACTCTTTACTAAACTATTCCAGTGTTCTATATTTTAGCCTCTCAGAAAAGTTTGCAAATTCTGACCATTCTAAGTACAATGGATGTCAGTATTTCTCTAGAGACACCAAATATCTTCCCTTTTTTTGTAAAAAAAAAAAAAAAAAAAAAAAAAAAAAGCCTGGGACCAGACAATAAGGGACTAATCCAAAACCCATTGAAATTTTTCCATTAAGTTCAATGCTCTGCGGATTGGGCCTTAAACGCAGTTCACTGATCTACAATTTGAATATGAATAAGGATAGCTCTTATCTATGTTTTTAGCAGTTCTTTATTTTTCCATCCCATAACCTATTATAAAGTTAATCAAAGATGCGGCAAAAGATTAACCAGTTTAACATGTTTTCCCTATTGGTTCTGAATGTTATTGTACCTTCAAATGCTGTTTTCTTGCTTTGTATAGGTGGCCCTATTGTGTAGTGTAGAACATAGTTACCAGCCAATTTAGACAGAACAGCAGATGGCATACAGCTCAGCTTTGGGAATGATTACCCCATTCTTCAATCTTGTGCCTTTTCAACAGGTAGGAATGGGGCTGATATTATTCTAGGCTAATCCTATTACTCCTTGGTAGATTGACTCGAGATCTAGGGTCATGTTTTTATTTTAAAATGACTTTTAGTACTACTTTAAGGACAACTGAATTACTCGTTTTACTAACGGGGATGACACCACAGCTAAAATGATCCATGCTGGACTACAGTTTTGAATGTCACCTAGAAGTTGAAAACTGCATTTAGGACTTTGCTTTTGGCTATTTTTTTTTTCATGTTAAGTACAGCAATATCCTAAGTCTACATTTCACAGTAGCTTCAATTTGTTGGAAGAGAGAACATGAAAATCAAGCATCACTAACATTTGAAAATGGAATCTAATGGAAATCAAATCATCCCACAAAATCCATTTGGTGCTTATTTATAGAGCTGGCCTTGAGCTTATTGATACTTATGAACAAAGGATTTTTTCACTTGCCTCAAATAGATACTGAATGGGTATTTGCCAGCCCACCCACACATCCATAGTTCCAATTGTATTTTGAGTATGCTAGATAAGGGACTCATAATTTGTAACACTCCTTCCCCCTCTTTCCCCACCATGAAAAATCTATTTAGTATTTAGGAAAAACAGGATTACTATTCACTTTCTTGCTTGCCTGTCTCTGGCTTGGCAAGCTGGTACAAAAACCTGCCAAGTGTGACTGACTTGCCAGGCTCTTGGGGCATTTGCATTCACTAAATTTAAGCTGGCAATTATTTTATCATTCAGTGAAACAGCTGACCAGTTGGCTTGCAGTCCAAGAACCCATCTTCCTACTTCTTGGTAAAAGATAATTCACCCCATTGAAATCTACATTGTTTGATTCTGTAACCTTTGAATTTGGGGCTAGTTTTGAATCATGCTTTTTAAATCACTGGCATTAGTGTAAGGATTAAATATAAAAGGTGTGCCAGAGTGACTGAAAAGAGACATATAGTCCCCTCCACTGAATTGTTATATCAACACATATGCCAAATGAAATCTCATTTGGAGTTGAAAAGCTGCAGAAATCTGCTTTCTTGTCTTTTCTCAGTATGTCCATATTGGCTTTGTTTTTACCCTCTTTATTTAAAAAGCAAACTTTACAAATGTGTGTCTGTACACTTGTAACACGGAATGGAACAATAGACATTGACATCGACTGCTTGTATTTTTGTATTTTTCCATCTTCTTCTAAGAATCCATAAATAATATGAGTAACAGAAATAATTGGTTCATACTTACCTGCATTAAAGGAGAATACTTCTTTAGTTCCTTCATAAACTATGAGCACAACTTTCCTCAGGGCAGATTCTTTTGCACCTGGCACTCAAAATATTCTGAAAATACAATTCTTAAATGTTTTAATAATTATGATTAATTTATTTGTATAACAACAATGCCCAGATTTTACTAAGCGCTATATATATACACATAATCCCTGTCCTGAAGAGCTTCCAATCTAAATAGACAAGACAGAGATAGGAGTATTCAGATTGGGAACTGAGGTAGAGATACTGGGATCTTAATCATGCAACATTCCTGTCAAGGGGAACTTTGCCATTAACTTCAATGAGTACTCAAGCCTGAGGTGATGTGTTAAGGTCACAAACAAAAGTCAAACAGGGAACTGAGCTCAGCTTTCCTGAGTTCCAGTCCAGTGTCTTAACTATTTTTCCTTTCAAAAGACAATTTTTGACCATACATTTTGTAAGTACTAACGTGTTCACCATAGTCTTTGTCTTTTTCCATCTATGTAGCATAACATAGTTATTACTACTGTTCACCCTCATGTGGAAACTCTGATTGCTGCCATCTAGTTAGGATTGTATACCCAGATTTAGTTTCAAATAATGGTTTTCACTGGGATTAAAATGCTTTTACGTGTTTTTGCCATGTTGATGTGGAACTTGTATGTGTTTTTTCATACTCATTATTTTTCAACATGACTAGCCAGATCAATGATACACGGGGAATGCTTTTAACTCTTAGCATGAATGTTCCCAAAGTCCTACTTCCAAGGAAGAAACACACGAACATGTAAACCTCCCCGCTTCAGGCCCTGAATGGAGGTTGGTGGCATAATTTTTGTCCATATATTTTAGCTGGTGAGCTAGAGCTTAGATATTGCTTGAAAATGACTTTAATTGTTATATCTGTTAAGTTGCTCGCCATTGGATTATGGCTTGTGTTGTCCCATACCTTTTCTTGGTCCTCATTATACTTTTGTTCCTTGCATTAAAATTGCCAAATTCATTCCAGAACTCTGATCTTTGTAAATAAGTAATGCTATATTTTCCCCTCATCAGTATTTGAATGTCAACACATTTTCCATGAATCCTTGCCTTTGCACCGTGGACTTTCACCTTTTAGAATTATACTGTCAATTCAGAATCAGAGAACTTCTTCAGTGTTGTGGCACGCTAGATTCAGGATGTCCGATGGAAAATTATAGCCATTCATCAACTTAAGGCTAGGGAGTCATCTTTTATTATAAAACCTTCAGCTTCTGGATGATTGTAAACCACAGCAGACAGAATTACTTCCATAGTATTCCTAAGGGGCTTCTTGCTTCTCAGGAAAGAAAAACAGGTATACTAAAGTTGTCTTTATTTTTTTAACCACTATTTTCCAGTAGGCTCTAAATAGCCTAGAATGTCAAACATATCCCAAATTAGAGTTTGCATTTGTTCAGTGCCAGTTGTAACTTCTGAGGAATTTTGGCTCACCAAAAACTGTCAAGATTGAGGCAGAGGGTATGGCTACACTTGAAATTTCAAAGCACTGCTGCGGCAGCTCTGCGGGAGCACTGCCGTGGCAGCGCTTTGAAGTGTGAGTGTGGTTGGAGCGCCAGCGCTGGGAGAGAGCTCTCCCAGCGCTGCACGTAAACCACATCCTCTACAGGTGTAGCTTGCAGCGCTGGGAGCCACGCTCCCAGTGCTGCAGCACTGATTACACTGAGACTTTACAGCGCTGTATCTTGCAGCGCTCAGGGAGGTGTTTTTTCACATCCCTGAGCGCGAAAGTTGCAGCGCTGTAAAGTGCCAGTGTAGCCATACCCTGAATTCTCTCTATTGATTGCTTTGGACTGGGCTAGAAGGAAGTGGTTGACTGTAGCTGATACTAGTAGGAGGATGAGTAAACAGGAAACAAGTTTTTGACAGAACAATTTGGCTCACTGCAGGACAACAAAAGAGGTTTGATATGACGCAGCTGCAATAAACCTTCTAGCCTACGCTGGTCATTTAGATATCACTTTATAAAATGCAGTCTTTAGAAATGATCAAACATCAAGTGACTTAGAAATCTAGCCCCAAAGAATGCTCCTAGGAACATGAGAGTGGCTATACTGGGTCAGACCAATGGTCCATCTAGCCCATTATCTGGTGTTCCAATGGTGGCTGGTGCCAGATGCGTCAGAGGAAATGAATAGAACAAAGTGATTATCAAGTGATTGATTCCCTATCCTCCAGCCCCAGATTCTGGCAGTTGAAGGTTTAGGCTGAATCCCTCACCATCTTAGCAAATAGTCTTTGGTGGACCTATCCTCCATGAACTTTCTAATTCTTTTTTAAATCTAGTTCTACTTTTGGCCTTCATAGTATCCCCTGGCAGTGAGTTCCACAGGTTTACTGTGCATCCCACCCATATAAAAACATATCTATAAACCTTCAGTGATATTCAGCCATGTGAGAATGACACTAGAGCACAAATGCACAGTAGAGTAGCTTCTTTGATTAAAGTAAAACGGTCACTTGTCAGCTGCCCAATTTTGTTGCATTTTTTAAGATCACACCAACCATTTCCAAAATGCTGATTCAATGTCCACATCTCAAAATATAATGGCCTTACCTTTCTCTTCTTTGACCTTTCCAAAATAGTGTACTTTTAAAAATTGAAATAAAACTGCATGATGATTAATATGATGGTTTTAATGAAAGAAAAGACAAAAAATATATTTTCCCTTCACTGAAGAAAGGGTTAAAGCAAAATAGGATCATTACTGGGAATAAACTTTTTTTCTCAAAGAAACTAAGAGGATGTTACCATGAACTGCATTATGGATATGAGAACAAAAGTCTTGTATTTTATACGTGTTCCATATACCCAGTATAAAGGCCTATGTCGTGCCTTATATTCACAGAAGTACTCTTTATATATCAACATCTTTTCAGAATCCTGACAGGTCAGTAAAGGACTAATTCATTTCAAATTATTTTTTTTATCCCAGATGAAAGCTACATGGAATTTGATACATTAGAGTATTACCGGGGCATTGTAATTATTCCCAGACTATGCATTGCAAACCTTGGAAATTGAGAGTTAAGATTAAATTTATAAGAAATCCAGATACATTCAGATATGAAAATACACATTCAAGGCAAGCAAACAGCTTAAACTCTGTTCTCTAATGACACTATACAATGGTCATACAACTGTGATTAATTCATTTTTGTATTTGTGCTCTCAGATTTGTTTAAACTGATCTTTAAAAACGTATCTTTGACTTTTTTTCTCTGTTTTTTTTCCTCATGGACTTACTACAGGATAGATTTAAAGTTGCCCTACCTCTGAACTTTAACTCCATTTTAATATCATGAAGCATAGAGTGCATTCACCAAATAATGCTGATGAACAATTTTCAGATTACAGGTTGTTCACTTTACATATACATTATTTGTGTGGTGTGACTGGATACCTAAACCCTATGCTATTGTTTCTGATCTCTGATTGGGTGCAAACTTTTAAAATAGAAAAATAGTGAATAATGAAATCTTGGACTTGCATTTATTTTCATTTTCTCTATCCTTTATCCCAGCCATGACCCTCCCAGTCTTGCCTTCTCTTTCTCATCCACAGCCCATTGAAGGGTTCCCCACTGACTTCAATGGGCTGTGGATTAGGCCATTTATCCATGTTGCATTTGGACCCTCTGATCTCTCAGTTCACTAACTTTCTGAGACTCTTTCTTACTTTTCATCTCCTTATCTATGTGCCTTCCCCTGACTCCCCAACGTTCAAGACTGATGAGACGGGACTGTGTTGGTGGCAGGGTTGCCAGCCACCATCTCAGCAGGGATCTGGCCAAAACATGCTGAGCTAGCCTCCAGTTGTCCAACCAACTCCCTGGTTTACTTCCTACCTGCTTCTCTGCATCTCATGGCTTCCTAGTTCCCTTGGTGCCTTCTCTGTCAGTTGCGTCCAGCACCTGGGGATTGAGGGATGCTGTCAGCTGGCTGGCCTCCACCTTCTGAAATGCCCACAGCCCTTCAGAAGAGGCCAGCAGCACAACTCCTTCCCCTATGGCAGTTCACCCAGACTGAGCCAGGCTACTCCCTCTTATACTGGTGTTGCAATTTGAGCATGCCCGGTAGGTCTCTGGGGGCATGGGTTCCTCAGCCCAAGTGAGGGGTTAACCCCACAGTCCCAGTGCAGGGCATGCATGCCCCGTCACAACCCCCTCCTTTAAGATGGTGTCCAGTGATGGCCCCTCTTCCTCATCTACCTGTTATGCGGGAAAAGAAGTCTGTGTTTGTGTGGGTCTTACTGGGTCGGTAGGTGACTGGAAAGTCATATGGCTGGAGTGAAAGGTACCACCTCATGACTCTGGCATTGGTTTCCTTCATACTGTTAAGCTATCAAAGTGGCAAGTGGTCAGGGACCAACTGGAAGAGGTTCCCCAGCAAGTAGTACCTTAGGGCTTCGATCGCCCACTTCATCGCCAGGGCCTCCTTCTCTACTGTCGAATACCTCTTATCTTGGGGGAACAACTTCTTACTCAAATAGAGGACTGGATGCTCTTCTCCCTCATCCTCCCGGGACAACATAATTCTCAATCCTACTTCTGACACCTCCGCCTATAATATGAAAGGCCTGTCGAAATTTGGGTGAAATAGGACTGGCTCCCTACTTAGTCAGTCCTCCAATTCCTGGAAGGCCTCCTCGCATTCGGCTGACCACTGTACATTGCAGAACTGTGAACTCTTCGTTAGGTCCAACAAACTGTTGCGAATGAGCGTTGCGAAGCTCAGCAAAAAGTGGTGGTGGTATCCTGATAGGCCCAGGAATTGGCATACCTGCCTTTTTGTTGTAGGTGTTAGGCAGTCCCATAATGCTTGTACCTTGTCCACCAGGGGACATAAAGTCCCTTGGCCCACCATATACCCCAGATATGTTACCTCTCACTGCCAGAGGTGGCACTTGGCTGGGTTGGTGGTGAGTCCAGCTTCTACTAGGGCTTGCAAGACCTCTGCAAAGTGCTGAAGATATCCTTCCCTTGTGGGGCTGTACACCACTACGTCATCTATAAAGGCCCCTGTGTACAGGTGGTGAAGTTGTAACAGTCTGTTCATCAGTCATTGGAACATGGCTGCAGCCCAAAAGGCATGGTGATGAAGTGGTACAGCCCGAATGGGATAGGGAAGGCCGTCTTCTCACAGGGTGTGGGCGTCAGGGGTATTTGCCAGTACCCCTTAGTAAGGTCTAATGTTGAGATAAACGTGGCATTACGCAGCAGCTCCAGTAGTTCATCCACTCTGAGTATTGGGTATGCTTCGAACCAAGATATTGTACTGACCTTCTGGAAGTCTATGCAGATTCGTAGGGTCCCATCAGATTTTGGGACTAGTACGATAGGGCTCCGCCATTTACTGCATGATTCCTCCATGACCCCCATGTCCAGCATCATCTGGAGCTCTCTCTGGACCTACTCCCCACATCTTCTTTGACACCAGCCGATGGTTACACTGGATCTTCTGGCTGTGGAGGGTGGCAATGTGGTGACTCACCAGGTCAGTTTGCCCTGGTGGTAAAGGCTCCAACTACCTGCTACAACTCCTCCCATTGCCTCATGCCTAGTCCTACTCCAATTGCAACGGGCATGGGGTCCATGAGTTCACCTGCCAGTGGGCCAAGTTCCAGTTCTGGGGGTGATCTGTAAATCCTCCTTGGTCTTCCATTCCTTTAGGAGGTTAACTTCTTTCCATCTGCCTGGCAGCTGCACTTCATAGTCTATGGGCCCCACCTGCCTAACCACCTCAAATGGCCCTTGACACTTGGCCAGCAATTTGGACTCTATAGAGGGTAGGAGTAACAGGACACTATCTCCTGGTTCAAAAGTGTGCAGTCATGTCCCTCATTGTAGTGATGCTTCTGGGTCTGCTGTGCCCATAGGAGGTTTGCTCTTGCAAATGCTCTGAGCTTCTGGAGCTGATCTTGGAGTTGCAGTATGTAGGAGACTGAGCCCAAGGCCTGTGACTCCTGGTCCTCCCAGGTCTTCTTCCCTGTGGTTGTTGCCCATACATCAATTCGAAGGGTGAGAAGTCCATAGAGACCTGGGAACCTCCCGCACCATGAACAGCAGGGCTGGCAACAATTTGTCCCAGTGGTATGCATCATCCTCTACAAACTTCCTAAGCATGGAGTTCAGCGTCCTGTTGAATCTTTCCACAAGGCCATCTGTCAGTGGATGATATACAGAAGTGTTTAGCACTTGGATATCCAGCAATCGACATAGCTCTGCCATCAGTTTAGATGAGACATTGATCCCCTGATCAATTAGTATCTCCCTGGGTATTCTCACCTGGGAGAAGATTTTCAGGAGCTCAGCTGCTATATCAGTGCTGTGGTGTTCTGTAGTGGGACCACCTCAAGGTATTGGGTCATGTAATCCACCACCACTAGTATGTATTGGCAGCCAGATCTGCTTTTTTCCAGGGGCCCTACCCAACTACGAGAAGGCCGACCAGTTTGGTACTCAGTTTGGGACAGCTTGTTGGATTCTGTGAATGCAGGGCCAGAAGAATCTATGGGCCACTTATTGTAGGGTCTTCTCCCTCTCCAAGTGCCAGTCCAGGGCACCGAGTGCGCCACTCATAACAGGACCCTCCGATACTTACGGGGACTAGTAGTTCCCGTAATTTCTCCTGGGTCTGGGGCTCACAGACCACCTGATATAGATGGTCTTCATGGCCCGCAAACTGTGGTCCCTGTGGAGTCTGTTTCTCGGTGCTCCTGTCCACATCAGGGCTTGTCACCTGCTCCCAGGCCCTACTAAGTGTTTGATACTCCCATTGTTCCCTCATAAAGTACCCCCCAGTGTCTAGCCAATCAGGGTTGTTCCCTTCTGTTGGATCTGACTTGGGGGTGGTTGTGGGAGCAGAACTAGTTGTTGGAGCAGAATCTCCTTCCGAGTTCCCTGACCTCCTTTGGGCCATGAGACCCCTCTTCATCTGACATGCCCTGTCTTCCTCAGGTGCCCGGTGACTCCAGTCCTGGACAATCCTGTGGAACCGTCCCCAGTCTTGCCCTAAGATCACCAGGTAGGCTAACCTCTGGTCCAAACCAACCTGGGACACCGCCTCCTGGTGTCCATCCGACAACCATACCCAAGCAGCAGTGTACAAGTGTGTATCCCCATGGACACATTGCACGAGGATGGGATCCCCTGCAGGATTGAGGATGTCTACCAGATGGGCTTGCACCAACATCTGACTACATCCCAAGTCAACTAGGGCAGTCTCTGGGGTTCCCTCCACTCACAGTGTGATCAGGAGTTTGGTAGGGCCTCTCCGGCAATCCCGGGATCCCACAGCTAACATTTGGCCACAGTTGCAATCCATAAAAGGACAGTCATGATGGAAATGCCCTTCCTGGCCACACTCGTAGCACTTCCCCCATCCCACCTTGGGCGGGGCTTGTATACCTGGGACCGCTGTATGCCCATGACCGAGGGGCAGGTCAGTCTGTTGTTTTCTGGTGGGCGCCCACCCAGCTGTCATCAGACGGGGTTGGGGGTTTACACCCCTTGGCTCGTTCAGGCTCTGACGTTGGCCTGAGTCCCTGGGGATCTCAGACCTTTTATCTCACACCTCCAACCCTTCAGAAGATGGGTAGTCGTCCATCAGGGTGTTGAACTCTGAGAGAGAGGTTGGGCGATGACATTTCACCCACTCCCTCCCTCTGGAGGGGAGGATCTGCATGAATTGCTCCAGCACTACCACTTCAGCCACCTGAGCCCCCGTATGCTTCTCTGGCTCCAGCCAGTGCCAGCAGTAGTTCCGTAGCTTCTGGGCAATGGCCCTGGGTGAGCTGCCGGTGGGTACCTGCCTGACTCCCCTCTGCAGTTTCCTTTCAAAAGGCCACTTAACTGGATGAAGAAGAGACTCCCAGAGAGGCTTCTCTCCATTGCACATTTTAGTGTCAATGGGGTACCGAGGGAAGGATTTGCCCCATTTTTACCCCCTTCTCCTTCCTCTTCTGGCAGCCAGTGCAGCAGTGCCTGCTTAAACTGCTTTCTGCTGCTGTAAAATTTGACCTTTGATCTTCAGGTGTTTCCAGCCCCCATTAAGATGTACAGCTTTAAATTTTTCTCAGCAAAAAGCCTGTTTAGGCTGCTAAAGACTATTGTTGTGTTGAGAGAATTCTAGACTGCATGTAGAAGGTTTTTGTTTCTTTTGCCTTGATAGAGTAAGCTGTGCAAAGGCAAAATGTTCTGGTTTTCTTTTGTGTGAGGTTTTTGGCACATGTCTCACTCACAGTGCTAGTCAATAATCAGTCTCCTGTAATGTCACACAAAATACTAGAAGAAAGAATTGGAGCAATAAAAAAGTCCCCTGAAGCCTCCAGCGGGGCTTTGAAATATAAACTGCAGCTCAGAGGCTCTCTTATACTTCTATTCAACTTGTCTGCGTTACTTCGTATTTATAAACTGTGCAATCCAGTAGTTTAGGTGAAATAAAAAGGCTTTCTATTTTTATTTTTGGCTTCAGAATAAATTCATTCACTTAACCACAGATATTTTCCTCAAACTCCATATGGATTTGTGTGTTGAAGCTGGATATCATTTCACAAAGACATACCAATAGTCTCAAAACAAGTAGTACAGTAGGACATTTGAATATTGAATTAAGAAGCAGGGATGTATTTTTAATGTGACATGAGATTTCATTGGTGCCTAATTAGATGAATAATGCACATAGCTGCTCTTATTTCTCTTTAATGAAATGATTAGGTAGAAAGACATTTAAGTTCAGCTTTTGGTAAAGAAATAATTCCTTCCACTACTGAAATGCAGCTACCTCTGGGGAGCAACGTATCAACTGTATAATGGCAAATAGAACAGTTTAGGATAGGAAATGAAGAAAAACACCACACATAAATAAAACTACACAGGAAACATACATAGTCAAAATGTAATTTTCTTCACTGGAGTTAATTAGAGCTGGACATGATATACTTTTTGCCATCCCATGAAAATTTTGGAGATATCAGAAAATGTTTCCATTGGAATGAAAAGTTGAAATCTCAAAGAAAAAATAATAAAAATAAAATTGGGAACTAAAAATCCAAAAAAATCAGTTCAGGTCAATCAACATTTTTCAATAATTTTGAAAATGTTCATTTATACTTAGATTAATTATTACTATTTTAATTGGTTTACATTTCAAAACGCAAATTCATTTACAACAGGAAAACAGTGAATTCTTGTTTTGAAAATATTAAAACAGCATATTTCAACTTTTAAAAAAGATTTTTTCAAAAATATTTCAAGTTGTGAAATTTATCAAAACTGACTTTCCAACAAAAACTTTCAATGAACTGATATTTTTTGATGAGCCTTAACCAGTGGGCGGGGCATTCACTCAGGCCAGGGCTTTATAAAGCCGCACACAAGCAACCAGGGAGCTGTGCGAACAGGGGCTGCTAACAGGGAGTTTCGCAAGGAAGTTCTCCAGGTGAAGGAGGAGCAAATACAGCATCTGTGGGGTAAGTGAGTGTGTCTGCATGTTTGTGTTTGGAGGTTACTTGCTGTGTGCTGAGCTTGTGTTTGTCTGTCTGTCTGTTTGTTTGTGTCGTTGTTTGAAGAACCGTGTGCTGTAGCTGGCAGTTGGAGGCTGAGCTACAAAGGAAGGTTTGAAAGCCAGAAGCCTCTGGTAATTGGCTGAGCCTTAACCAGTGGGCGGGGCATTCACTCAGGCCAGGGCTTTATAAAGCCGCACACAGGCGACCAGGGAGCTGGGAATTGTGCAAGGAGTTTGGAAGGGGAGTGGGAAAGGAAGTGGGTGGATCCCCTTGTCGCGTCCTATCTGTGGACCGTTAGTCCCTTGTCGGTCCTATCTGTGACCCGTTAGTCCCTTGAAAACCTATAAATCAAACTAATCCAAATTTTTCTTTAAAGCAGAGCAGACAGGGGATTTGAGAGAGAGTTCGATAGAGGAAAAGCTTTCGATGGTTTAGGAGGACCGCAACACCTGTGCCAGCACTGCTTCTGTCTCCCACCTGCGCCTGTAGCCAGACAGAGCACAGAGCACGGATGCTTCTGCCCAGATTCTGGTGTGGTTTTTGCAAAGACTGTAACTTGCAATTTCCACTTACTGATATCCAGGCTGGGGGGGACATCCAATGTGAAAGGTGCCTACTGGTGGAATCTCTCAGGCAGCAGGTGGGAGAGCTACAGGAGGAGGTGCTAGGTTGAGGAGCATCCGTATCCACGAACAATTCTGGACAGTGTCCATGTGGAGACAGCTGAGGCAGCTGTCCCAGTTCACAGGACTGCTGACGCACCACTGGTGGAGGAGGAGATGGCTCAGGGTGGACACTGGGAAGCTGGTTACTTCTGACAGAGGGCAGTGCTCCACCCCTGCTGCGAAACCCTCCCGCCATGGTAATAGGTAACCGTTATGCTCTTCTTGATACAGGAGAGAAGGAATCACCCCCTACAGTAAGGAGGAGAAGCCTCGTACCCCTAAGGCTGGGAGGTCTGCTGCACCACTGAAAATAGGAAACGTAGGGTAGTGGTGGTCGGAGACTCTCTGCTGAGGGGGACAGAGGCGCCCATCTGTCGCCCTGACATTTCATCTCGGAGGTATGCTGCCTGCCGGGGGCCGTATCCGAAATGTTACAGAGCATTGTCGAGGATTATCCGGCCTTCTGACTACTACCCCATGCTACTCATCCATGTGGGCACAAATGATACTGCGAGGTGTGATGCTGATGGATCAAGAGTGACTACAGGGCTCTGAAGGAGTTTGGAGCACAGTGTGGTATTCTCTTGATTCTTCCTGTCAAAGGTAGGGGCCCGGGCAGAGACAGATGCATCATGGAGGTGAATGCCTGCTGCGAAGATGGTGTCGCCAGGAGGGCTTTTGGCTTCCTCGACCACGGGATGCTATTTGAGGAAGGACTGCTAGGCAGAGATGGCATTCACCTTTCGAGGAGGGGAGACCCTATTTGCACACAGACTGGCTAACCTAGTGAGGAGGGCTTAAACTAGGTTCGACGGGGACAGTGAGCAAAGCCACAGGTAAGTGGGGAACATGAAGACCTGGGAGATGGGTGGAACAAGAGGGAGCGTGGGCTATAATGGCAGAGAGAAAGGAGGGTCAGGGCAAAACTGGGAGGCAAGATCAAACCAGTATCTTAGATGCCTATATACAAATGCGAGAAGTATGGGTAATAAGCAGGAAGAACTGGAAGTGCTAATAAATAAATACAACTATGACATTGTTGGCATCACTGAAACTTGGTGGATAATACACATGATTGGAATGTTGGTGTGGATGGGTATAGTTTGCTCAGGAAGGATAGACAGGGAAAAAGGGAGGAGGTGTTGCCTTATATATTAAAAATGTGCACTTTGGACTGAGGTGGAGATGGACATAGGAGACGGAAGTGTTGAGAGTCTCTGGTTAGGATAAAAGGGGTAAAAAACAAGGTGATGTCGTGCTAGGAGTCTACTACAGGCCACCTAACCAGGTGGAAGAGGTGGATGAGGCCTTTTTTTTTAAACAACTAACAAAATCATCCAAAGCCCAAGATTTTGTGGTGATGGGGGACTTCAACTATCCAGATATATGTTGGGAAAATACCGCGGGGCACAGACTATCCAATAAGTTCCTGGACTGCATTGCAGACAACTTTTTATTCAGAAGGTTGAAAAAGCTACTGGGGGGAACTGTTCTAGACTTGATTTTACAAATAGGGAGGAACTCGTTGAGAATTTGAAAGTAGAAGGAAGCTTGGGTGAAAGTGATCATGAAATCATAGAGTTTGCAATTCTAAGGAAGGTAGAAGGGAGTACAGCAAAATAGAGACCATGGATTTCAGGAAGGCGGATTTTGGTAAGCTCAGAGAGCTGATAGGTGAGGTCCCATGGGAATCAAAACTGAGGGAAAAACAACTGAGGAGAGTTGGCAGTTTTTCAAAGGGACACTATTAAGGGCCCAAAAGCAAGCTATTCGATGGGTAGGAAGACAGAAAATGTGGCAAAAGACCACCTTGGCTTAACCACGAGATCTTGCATGACCTACAAAATAAAAAGGATCATCATAAAAAATGGAAACTAGGTCAGATTACAAAGGATGAATATAGG
Source organism: Chelonoidis abingdonii (assembly GCF_003597395.2). Lineage (NCBI taxonomy): Eukaryota > Metazoa > Chordata > Testudines > Testudinidae > Chelonoidis > Chelonoidis abingdonii. The sequence continues at coordinate 63,483,352 of NC_133769.1, read as the reverse complement.
CAAATAACACAGGAATGCAGGGGCAAGATTAGAAAGGCAAAGGCACAAAATGAGCTCAAACTAGCTATGGGAATAAAGGGAAACAAGAAGACTTTTTTATCAATACATTAGAAGCAAGAGGAAGACCAAGGACAGGTAGGCCACTGCTCAGTGAGGAGGGAGAAACAGTAACAGGAAACTTGGAAATGGCAGAGATGCTTAATGACTTCTTTGTTTCGGTCTTCACTGAGAAGTCTGAAGGAGTGTCTAACATAGTGAATGCTTATGGAAGGGGTAGGTTTAGAAGATAAAATAAAAAAAGAGCAAGTAAAAATCACTTAGAAAAGTTAGATGCCTGCAAGTCACAGGGCCTGATGAAATGCATCCTAGAATACTCAAGGAGTTAATAGAGGAGGTATCTGAGCCTCTAGCTATTATCTTTGGAAAGTCATGGGAGACGGGAGAGATTCCAGAAGACTGGAAAAGGGCAAATATAGTGCCCATCTATAAAAAGGAAATAAAAACAACCCAGGAAACTACAGACCAGTTAGTTTAACTTCTGTGCAGGGAAGATAATGGAGCAAGTAATTAAAGAAATCATCTGCAAACACTTGGAAGGTGGTAAGGTGATAGGGAATAGCCAGCATGGATTTGTAAAGAACAAATCGTGTCAAAACCAATCTGATCGCTTTCTTTGATAGGATAACGAGTCTTGTGGATAAGGGAGAAGCGGTGGATGTGGTATACCTAGACTTTAGTAAGGCATTTGATACGGTCTCGCATGATATCCTTATCGATAAACTAGGCAAATACAATTTAGATGGGGCTACTATAAGGTGGGTGCATAACTGGCTGGATAACCGTACTCAGAGAGTAGTTATTAATGGCTCCCAATCCTGCTGGAAAGGTATAACAAGTGGGGTTCCGCAGGGTCTGTTTTGGGACCGGCTCTGTTCAATATCTTCATCAACGATTTAGATGTTGGCATAGAAAGTACGCTTATTAAGTTTGCGGACGATACCAAACTGGGAAGGATTGCAACTGCTTTGGAGGACAGGGTCAAAATTCAAAATGATCTGGACAAATTGGAGAGAAATGGTCTGAGGTAAACTGGATGAAGTTCAATAAAGACAAATGCAAAGTGCTCCACTTAGGAAGGAACAATCAGTTTCACACATACAGAATGGGAAGAGACTGTCTAGGAAGGAGTATGGCAGAAAGAGATCTAGGGTCATAGTGGACCACAAGCTAAATATGAGTCAACAGTGTGATACTGTTGCAAAAAAAGCAAATGTGATTCTGGGATGCATTAACAGGTGTGTTGTAAACAAGACACGAGAAGTCATTCTTCCACTCTACTCTGCGCTGGTTAGGCCTCAACTGGAGTATTGTGTCCAGTTCTGGGCACCGCATTTCAAGAAAGATGTGGAGAAATTGGAGAGGGTCCAGAGAAGAGCAACAAGAATGATTAAAGGTCTTGAGAACATGACCTATGAAGGAAGGCTGAAAGAATTGGGTTTATTTAGTTTGGAAAGAGAAGACTGAGAGGGGACATGATAGCAGTTTTCAGGTATCTAAAAGGGTGTCATCAGGAAGGAGGGAGAAAACTTGTTCACCTTAGCCTCTAAGATAGAACAAGAAGCAATGGGCTTAAACTGCAGCAAGGAGATTTAGGTTGGACATTAGGAAAAAAGTTCAAACTGTCAGGGTAGTTAAACACTGGAATAAATTGCCTAGGGAGGTTGTGGAATCTCCATCTCTGGAGATATTTAAGAGTAGGTTAGATAAATGTCTATCAGGGATGGTCTAGACAGTATTTGGTCCTGCCATGAGGGCAGGGGACTGGACTCGATGACCTCTCGAGGTCCCTTCCAGTCCTAGAGTCTATGAATCTATGAAGAAATGTCTCATCAAAAAATTCCCAACCATCTCTAGACCTAATATCCTTGTTCTTGGAAACAGTGGCATAAGCGTTTTAATTATCACAGATGGACATGCCTGTGTTTTGTGTGTCATCCAAAAAATAGTAATGTCCAAGAGAGCCGTGGCCTCCAAGTACCATGCTGGGGAGCTGGGTCAGTGAAAGAGTATCTCCCGCTGCTGATTCACCAACACAGTGTTAGGGCTGATTCAAACTCCCAATTTCTGTTCCACAAGAAATGTCAACATATTGAAGAGTTTTGATTGCAAAACCTAAAAACACTAAAAATTTCCCATTGAAAATAAATTCACAATTTTTTGTTTTGGAAAAATATAACTATTTTGGTTCAATTTTGTTGGGGAAAAAATGGAGCAGTTGGATACCCCCAACTGCTGCAGGACTCTCAGAGCTGATCCTAGGGAGTCAGGGGCAGTTTGGGGAGTCCACCAGAATGGGGGGGGAAGCCTGGAGAGTTTCCAGGAAACAGAGGAGTCCTCTGATATAGACAGTGAGCATATAAATCCTCCAGCTCCAGCTCCAGCTCCTGCTAATGCTTCTAGGGCTTCCAGAATCTCTGCTGGAGTGCGGGGAGCTTAAAAATTCAGACAGCTTCTTCTGGACTTCCAGTCTCTCTGCCATGAACTGAGAGCCTAAACCCTGAGAGCCCCTGCTAGAGATAAGCCTTTCATGCTCCTGGCTTGCAGCAGGGACCCTAAAAGCCCTGGGTTCCCAACTGCAGGAGTCTGCATGGCAGAGGTGCCTTGGAGCCACAGACCATAGAAATCTTGGGGTCCATAGTGGCCTGCCTGTGGAGCTGGCAGAAAACCACAGAAGTCTGCCTGTGTGTCTGCAACATTTAATAGAAACCAAAACATCTCTGCAAAACATTCTGGTTTTGACAATCCTGGTTTTGTCTCCTCCTGGAAGGTTTGCCAATCAACTGAGCCAATTATGCTTCACAAGTGGGATCTGATAAGTGCACATCTGAGATATTATGTTAATTCTGAGGCACACAAGCATTATAGCAAAGGTTGTAGAATAAGGGAATCTTTTGATGATGAGATTTAAAAACAGAGCGTGGATGGAAAAGTGTCTAGGGGTTTCCTCAAGTAATGAAAGAAATCACTATAGTCATTTACACATTGCTCTTGTCAAGGTACCTAGTAAGGAAAGTATCAAACAGATTTCCATTTGAATTTGTCTCTAATCTGATGCAATCCAGGCACACGATTTTCAAGATATACTTGGTGTGATAAAAAGTAAGCAAGCGAACAGGCGAGAGAGCAAGAGCTCTACAGCAAGAGTTTAGTCAACCAATGAAAACTAGATAAGGTGAGTTACATTGATATTGATGATTCATACTTAACCTTAGTGGTTTGTTTGCTTGCCATATGCCAGCACGACTAACCCAAGGGTGCCAAAAATTACCATTGATCAATAGTTTGAAATTGCAGCACTTGAACTTTCACCTTTAATTCTGCTGTGTTGTAGTATGTGTTCAAACATCAGACTTTTAGAATTATTCGTTCTGGCTGTAGATCAACATTGCACTGGCAGTTGCTGAATGTTAAACATACATTTTCAACCACTGAATAACAATACCAATTTCTATATAGTAATATAGAGAATCTGAGATATACTTGGGCTAAGTAAAACCCGGCTGAACAGATTTGGCAGTCTCTGGACATGTAATTCAAACTGTGCTACAAATGTAATATTGCAAAGGTCCTTTTAAAATGGATGTGGCTATGTATACAGGATGCAGAGTTGGAGCTCTTTATATGATCTGATGCAGAGCTAGCTGAATTCAGTGGAAAAACTCCTATTGACTTCAGTGGTCATTGGAACAGGCAAATAATCCTCTGAAATTGGAACATATTTTTGAAGAGCCCTTAACTCTTCACCCTCTAAATTTGTGCCTGCAATTTTGATGCGTATGATGTGCAACACTTTGCACATGCAAAACCCTACCTGGAGTAGAAACAAGATAAATATCCAACTGAACACACTGCACATCCAAATACAGCATTTGATTTTCTGAAGGCACAAAGTGGGACTATTACATGTTTGAACAAATAGAACATCACTTGATAAAGATACTGTTAAAAGAGGTCTATTTTTTTTTGGATGAAGTATAACCATCTCCATTCCCTCTCATATTCATATGATTTTATGCGGCTGGAAAAACTTCTATTCTGTGTGAACAAAGTACTTACATGCAGTGGCCCTGATTCATCTTGGCCTATCATGCATGGCAAAGGCAGGGCCGCCCGGGATGCGGTGGGGGCAAGTGGGGCAATTTGACCCAGGCTCCACAGGGGCCCCCATGAGAATGGCTGAGGCTCCCTCCCCGGCACCAGCCCGACCCAGTCTCCGCACCTATCCAGGAGCCTCAGCGATTCCAGCAGCGTTACTGGACAGCGCCACAGTGTGGCTCAGGTGGCGCCCCTGAGTTCTGCCCCACTCCAAGCCGCGTGGTAAGGGGACAGGGCTGAGACCTCCAGTGGGCCCTGAGCTCCCTACACTTGGCCGGGAGCTCGCAGCCCCGCCCGCTTGTCATGCAGCCCGGAGTGAGGCGGAGCTTGCAGCCCCGCCCCCTTGTCATGTGGCAATGAACAGGGAGGCACTCAGGCCCCACTGGAGCTCGCAGCCCCGCCCCCTTATCACACGGGTCTGAGCGGGGAGGAGCTCAAGGGCCCCACCGCAGTCACACTTACTCTGTTGAGGAAAGCTGCTGGATGGGCTGAGGCTCCGGGTGAGGGGGGAGCCGGGGGTAAGGGACCGGGGCCAGAGTTGGGGGGTTGGCTAAGGGGCAGGCATTCCCAGGGACAGTCAGGCCACAGGGAGGGGGCAGAGGTTGGAGGGGCAGTCAGGGGACAGGGAACGGGGGGTTGGATTGTGGGCATTCTGGGGGGGGGGAGTCTGTCAGGACTCAGCGGGGGGCGTCTATAGGAGTTGGGGCAGTGAGAAGGCAGGGAGCAGGAGTGGGGTCTCCGGGGCAGTGGTGGTGGGGGGTCTCTGGGGGACGGTGAGGCAGGGAGCGGATGGATTGGGGAATCTGCAGGGGGCGGGCAGTCTGGGGGGCAGGCAGTGTGGTAGGTGTCGATGGGGCAGGGCCAGGCTGTTTGGGAGGCCCACCTTCCTACTAAAGGGGATTCAGCAGTTGAGGCTGCAGAGAGCGCTGTTAGCTTTCCATTAGGCTACCTCCCTTCACTTCTTCAAAGCATTATAGTCTTTAATTTTAGTGCCATAGGGAGATTCTGTCAGGGGAGGTAGCTTCATTTAAAATAGCAACTGGGGGAGAGATCACATGAGAGAAGCAATATCCTTCCCAATACGGAGACCCTCCTCCCTACATTCCCTAAGGTCCAGAGGTTCTCAAACTTTTAATTGGTGACTCCTTTCACATAGCAAACCTCTGAGTGTGACCCCTCCCTTATAAATTAGAAACATTTTTTATATGTTTAACACATTATAAAATGCGGAGGCAAAGCAGGGTTTGAAGTGGAGGCGACAGCTTGGTGACCCTAGTATAATTGTGACCCTGAGGGGTGCTGACCCCCAGTTTGAGAACCTCTAGGTAATTTTAATTTTAGCACCCGTGTCATTCACATGCCATGTGCATTTGAGCATTTCAGTTTTCACAACAAGGCTATCCAATCTAGAACAAGCTCAAATGCCCAGTTCATGGAGTAATACGTAGTCTATAAAGACAAAACCCAGTAACCGTCGGTCTAAGTGTGTGAGGGACCGCATGGAGCCATCTGCTAAACAGATAAATGCATGGAGGTAAGTCATTAAGACTAATTAGCAGGATGGGTAACGAGTGGTGTCCCCTCAGCCTCTGTTTGTCTGAGGGGAGATGGAATGCAGGAGAAGATCACTTATCATTTACTTGTTAGGTTTACTCCTCTGGACAGCTGGGCATGGCCATTGTCGGTAGACAGGAATACTGGGTGGATGGACTTCTGGTTGACGCTCTACCCGATAATGGCTGTTCCTAGTTCAACCTAAATGAACCCAATTATGGACAGATATGAGTCAAGAAAGGATCCTAGCAGAAGCATAGAAACCTGAAAAGCTATCTGAGTGGATTGGGCTCAGGTGTTTGGTCACAAGCTGAGATGGTTCAAAAGTTTTGGATTTTTTTTAAGCAGAATTTTTTTATTGTTTCTTTAAACAACCAAACACAGCAAGCAATAAATATTTGGCCCACACACTTCTGAAACCCCAAACCATATTCAGGTTTTGGCAGACTAGTTTCAGCTTTTCAATTAAAAAAAACACAACAAATTTTGAAGGAAAGCAAAAATTGTTTGTGATTTTTTTCTGCTTTTTAAAACCCTCTAGTTTTTGATCCAGAAAAAGTTTTGACAGAAAATACTTGTCCGACCCTTTTAATGAGCTTTAGTACCTTTTAGCACTAGCTGATGCTGAGAACCAATGATACCTTCTAAAGAAGTTTTCTCAAAACTGGGTTTGTGCCAAGATGCTGAAGGTTTATTTTTCCCAGGGCTGCTTGTGGGGGCGGGGGGAGCAAGTGGGACAATTCGTGCTGGGCCCCGCAGAAGCCCCCACGAGAATATAGTATTGTATAGTATTGCAATTTTTTTTATGGAAGGGGCCCCCGAAATTGCTTTGCCCCAGGCCCCCTGAATCCTCTGGGTGGCCCTGGGCAAAGGAACTGAATGTATGTGTTGGGAGAGGGAGGGCACAAAGGGAGCCTTTTGCCTTATTCAACCAACATTCCATAGCCAGAAAAGGTCTTTCCTGTCCCTGGCATAAATTACAGCAACCTCTAGAGCCACTGCATCAGCTGAGAATACCTGAAGCATGGCAGTGTTGTGGTCCAAAACTCTCCCCCAGCACATCTTCTATTCTTGGGTGGCATAGAGCCAGTTACATAAATTGTGTGCCTTCTGGGGAAACCTCTGTGCTAGGGGTATTTCACAGTGGGCCTTTACTTCTGATTATGCCACTGAAATGGCTGTTTGGTTGAGGTAAAGGGGACTGAGCTGCTCACCTGTCTGAACTGGGACTGGGCTGCAATAAAGCTATTTGTTGTCTCTGGTGACTGTGTTAGTTTGATCCAAGCTGTTATCGTGACGTGCTTGGTGGAGTACACACAAACTGGAGGCTGTGGATTGGGCACAGTATAACAGTAAGGACTAACTTACATTTCAATGGTGGCCACATGCTGAAGCATTAGAGTGTTGCCTATAACCACCTGGGACTTTTTCATGTGGATGGTATGCACTGCTAAAATAAAGAGGCTGATATTTTCAACTTGGGCATACTCTCATGAATTGAGAATTGGTGAAGAGGTTTGCTAGTGGGGTATTATATGCCAGGTAAGTTTAAGAGGTTCTGCACCTGTGCTGGTTTGTTCTGACAAAGTGGGTTACATTTCCCCTTGGTGGAGTTAGAATTATGGGGAGAGGTGATTGTTAATACAGATTTGATGTACTGTGCTGAAGGGTTTGTGTGTTGCTGTGTTTTTGTAAGGATACCTGAGCTCTCCTGGCATAGTCATCTACATGGGGCTGCAGGCCTTGCTGGACATTGAGTGGGACATAGACACTGGACAGATCGGGAGGTCTTGATTTGAGCACTGAAAGGGAGGAGGCCAATGGCAGCTTTCTTCACCTTCACAGCTTTTATAAAAAAGTTCCTGTCACTTGGCCAGAATTTGCATCTTTGCCTCTGTCCTCACTGGCACATGCCCCACAGAAGACTGATTGGGTATAAGTGAGAGGACCATGATACTGTTGCCAGTGGCAAATGTTATTTTGTAAATTGGGCCCAAATATATGCCTCAGACATTTCATTGGCAGTGGAACTTTAACTTTTATTGTTTTGTTGTTATATAATTTAGAGACATATTCAATTATTTCAAATAAATGGCTTCAAGAAAGTAACAAGCTCTTAGAACTTTTCCTCTCCTATCAAAACCTGTCTCAGTATGTTGCATGTAGTCCAAAATTGGGTCATTTCTGCATGTCGCTTGACAGCTTGTTTAGAAGCAAAGACCCACAGCTTGAACAAGGGAATTCTTTAAGAAAATTTGCTAGATTAGAAGTAGGTTTTTTCAATTCATCCGATTTTTATCAATGTAGGGCACTGAGAAAGGCACCGTGGAGAACACTGCAAAGCAGAACATGCTAATCTGCACAAGAGCACACTGAAGAAGTCATTAATAGTGTCAGTCACAGGAGTCATTAGTCAAGTTCTACCTAGCCTGCAGCTTCACAATGCTGCCTGCTAATAGATGTCAGCTAACTTCTGAAATATCAATGCCTGGAAAGTTCCTATTTCAAAGAAAATGGAATCTCTTCTCTTCTCTAATAAGATTAGATTTACAGAATTTTATGATAGGTGGCTGAACTGCTGCACAGTGGCTTTCTAAACAAATGGAGTACAAGTACGTCTGATATATTTTTGAAGTTCCTGTATATGACACCTAATATATATTGTCCAATATAGATAATATTGTAAGGATAATTGTATATATAGAAAAGGCATAATAGAAGTAAGAGATTTAAAAAGACCTATTTGGTCATCTAATCTATCCCCTTGAGTGCATAGGCTTGTTCACCACATTATACAGAATTTTTGACAGTGCAATATACTTGTTAATATTTACTATTAATTATAATTATAATATTAAAAACTGTCAGATTTCCTCAATAAGAAAAATATATATGGACATCAGGAAAATATATATCCTATTTATATGGAGGAGTCGTCCATAGACTCTATTTTGCCTGAGGCAGGCAGCTTCCCCAGAGTGAAATATTTCCCTGGGGCACTGCTGACTAGTCAGGAAGCAGGAGGTGGTGCTAGCAGTTAGGAGAGGAGGAGGAGGTTAGTGCAGCGCCAGTGAATCCTGCAGGATGCTTTTCTTCTACAGGTTGACACCAACAGGTCCTGAGACGGTCAGCTACAGCTCCTGCTAACAACTTTGCTCTGCTACTTTAATGTTGGAAAAGATATCATTGTTAATTACAGCTCCCAAGTGGGAGGAAAAGTCATTGCTGATATTGTTTTGGTAGGAATACTAAGGAGAATGTCAGCACTCCCACACTGCATTTCTCAGCATCAACAATTTCTGTCCCTCCACCCCATCCTGCAAAATGTATTAGACAGATATCCTCCAGGGTTTGGCAATGAGTTGATCCTGTGGATAATAACGGTGCCATTTGCCAGCTATGTACGTGTAGGGTCAATATGGGTCCCATACCCAAAGGTCTTCAGACATTAGGCCTAGTGAAACATATGGTGACCAAACCCAGCAGCAGACTAGGTCAAGAGGAAAGAAAACAGGCGTTATCTTGCTACAGAGCAAAAGCTGTCACCACCAATGCGTTTCATGTGAGCATCAGCTCACTCCACCACCATCACTCCACAGAACATAGAGGAGTGTGTTCAGAGAGGCCAAAAATATGGTCACAACCACCATAGGATGCAGGAGACTAAAGGAACCACATGGCTCAAGTGTTGTTTATGGCAGGACACTACAGATATGCATTACATACTTCCTTAGCATCTCTTGTACATCTTATCCTTCAGTTTACCAGGTACTTGTGAAAAAAACATATGTTTTAAAGCCCTGTATTGTTTTTCCTGCCAGTGTTAGGAAAACAGCCTTTTATCAGTATCTTCTATATCATTTGCATAAAAATACTGCTCAAGTTCTCTGAATATATGTTGCAAAAACTTCCTCTTTTTCTTTAATTTGGAAACTGCCCATAGTGCCATATACAACCATTTTATACCTTTTTTTAAAATATCCCATCCTCATAACCAGTTTTTCACCATAAAGTTCATGGCATACAAACAGAGATATTAGATAAAAACATACAACACTCTATCTGGAAAGTTGCAATGTAACACAACTTTATTGCATGAAATTCCAAATCTTAACAAGAACAAAAAACAGAGTGTGGGAGTGTGCTAATAAAATGTGAGGATGTCACAAAGTTGGGAAGTATTGTCATTATAGAGGAGGATGGCATATCAAAGAGATCTGGAGGACCTTTAAAACTGGAGTAAAAGAAATGGGGTGAAATTGCGTAGTGCAAAGTAATGATCTTGGAGACTAACAACAAGAATTTTTGCTATAAGTTGGAGACTTATCAGTTGGAAGCGGTACAAGAGAAAGACCTGAGTGTATTGGTTGATCACCGGATGACTATGAGCTGCCCGTGTGATACAGCCATGAAAAAGGCTAATGCAGTCCTCGGCTGCATCAGGCAAGATATTTGCAACAGAGATAAGGGAAGTGTTATTACCATTATACAAGGGACAGGTGAGACTTCATGTGGAATAGTCTGTGCAGTTATGGTCTCCCATGTTTAAGAAAGATGAATTGATACTGGAACAGGTGCAAAGAAGAGCTACCAGGATGATCAGAGGAATGGAAAACGTGTCCTATGAAAGGATACTCAAAGAGTTTGACTTGTTTAGCCTAACCAAAAGAAGGCTGAGTGGAGACATGATTGCTCTCTATAAATATATCAGAAGGATAAATATCAGGGAGGGAGAGGAATTATTTAAGCTCAGTACCAAAAACAAATGGATATAAACTGGCTATCAGGAAGTTTAGACTTGAAGTTAGACAAAGGTTTCAAACCATCAGAGGAGTGAAGTTCTGGAACAGCCCTTCAGGGAGAGCAGTGGGGGCAAAAAACCTAACTGGCTTCAAGACTGAACTGGATAAATTTGTGGAAGAGATGGCAAGAAGGGACTGTCTCCCCTACCACTTCATTCTCACCTCTTCTCCTCATGTCCTATCCCAGTCCTTCTAGGAAGATTTTAGTTAGTGTGAGTATCAATCTTTCTCCCTCTCTCTCACCCACCCTGCTCTTACCACTCTGACTAACTGGCGCACTGAAAATTGAATTCAAAATGACCACCGTTGTACTACCTGTTTGAGTTTGAAAAAGATAGAAACATTTTTTTTTCAACATTATCAAAATGTTTAATGTAGATAAGATCATTTTGAGTTTCCAATCAGAGCACTTTAGAATTTCTATTTGATGGAAAATTTTGACTTTTTTTTTGAAGAAAACAAATTTCAAAAGGTCAGAATTTCCGGTGAGATGGAAACTCTACTTTCTGACCAGCTCTGCTTGCATATAGTCTAAGGGTATGGCTACACTTGGAATTTCAAAGCGCTGCCGCGGCAGCGCTTTGAAGTGTGAGTGTGGTCGGAGTGGCAGTGCTGGGAGAGAGCTCTCCCAGAGCTGCACGTAAACCACATCCTCTACGGATGTAGCATGCAGCACTGGGAGCCGCACTACCAGCGCTGCCGCCCTGATTACACTGAGGCTTTACAGCACTGTATCTTGCAGCGCTCGGGGGAGGGGGGGGGTTTCACACCCCTGAGGGCGAAAGTTGCAGCGCTGTAAAGTGCCAGTGTAGCCATACTCTAACATATAGTGCCTAAACTAGAAATAGCTTTGAAGAGGTGAGCCGTGCTATCATCAACAACAATCTGAAGGACAATCAACAGGAACAAAAGAACAAAAACACAGGGTTGAATAAAAATGTTTATATCTTAATTGTAAAATATAACCAAGAGCACTCTATCAGCTGTACTAAGCTCTTTTAAAGGAAGTGTTAGTTCAACTGCTCATGTTTTCTTTAAAAAAAAACTGGATAAAACAGAATGAAATGTTAACCTGACCTGACCTCCAGCTGATTACTGACATGAAAAGTGTTATCCACAGAGATACAAAAAGCAACTTGTATATACTTTTCTGGATGTTCCACTTCAGTGTGTGTCTTTCAGGCTTACTAAAATGGCAATAAAAGCAGGATTACAAACAATTATTTAACATTAGTGCTATTGGGTGTTAATACAAAAAATGTGTTAATACTTTAAAAGTGCTCTGTATGGGACTCCGTTCCTTAAACAGGAGGAGAATTCTCTCCAGCCTTGCTGCTTGCAGAAAGGGAGAGCAGGAAGTCAGCAAGCTCCTCTAGGAAGATTTCCCTGCACAGCAGTTATTTACATGAACTAGAAGGAGCAGGAGACATCCTTGCTGTGCTCAGCAAAGAACAATGCTTTTAAGCACCCTCATGCTAGGGCTTGCCAATTCAGCTAACAGCTCTCAGGCGGGGACTGCGTGAGGGAAGGTGCAACATTGCTTATAGTGGGAGCAGTATCAGAAAAAGATGACAGTTGCCAAGTCTGACCTGAATCGCTGCCATTCCCTCTTTTCATCTTTCAGAACGGGGGTCGAGTGGGGTAGGCTTTGTGAGGTGAAATCGATGACTATGTCCTGCTTCACAGTAGCACACAGCAGTTGTGGGAGTTAAGAGAGAGAAAAGCACCTGGCAATCCCTGCTTTCTTTCACCAGTGATGCACGTTCACAGTCATGCAAGTTTGATCCCAAAAACTGAGCCTGGCCACTGACAGAATGCTGTTGCGCACCTTGTGATTTCATGTGTATAAACGGAACCAATCTGAGACAATGTGCGGTCAGCCAGTGAAATAGCGCACAGGACAACATGTGACAAGACCATCCCTATACAAACTGAGATGAAATATTTCCAGATCAAGTTGGAGTGAAATAAGAGTCAGAATGAAGTGAGGGTCAAAACAAGAGTTGAAATGAAACAACATATAAAATTGGAACAAAACAAAGTGAAAAGGGAATAAGAAAATTGAAATTTGAAATTAAAACTATTTTGTTTTTGAATCATTTCAAAACTTTTCTATTAAAATTTTTGTCTAAATCAACATTATCCTACAAAACATTTTGACTTCAATAAAATGGCATTTTTCCATTGGTGGAAAACTGCTCCACCATTTTTTACCAGCTGTACAAGTAAGAATTTAGCAGAAGAAGTATAGAAATCTTTCCGTATTTTATCGGCGTATTTGCTGGAAAAATCTATTTGCAAAATATGGTATCTTAACTAGAGCTAAACAAATAATTGATTTTTTTTGTTCATTGGCCAAAATGAAAATTTAAAAAACAAATCATTCTGGGTTGATCCAAAATGGGGAAAAAATGTTTTTTTTCTCATTGAAAAGGGGAGAGAGAGAGGTCTGGCAAGTGCATCTGTATTATTTACCAGCACTGGCCACTGGCATGACCACTTAGGCATAAGCAGTTAGGTGTAACTGAGAACAGCTGGGAGGCTGCAGAATATGGGGAGTGCAAACATTCGTGTGTTAAATGCAGCTCAGCCTGAATAGTGAGTTGGACCTTGATCTTCTAAAACCATTTTCTGACTGAGCAGCAGGACTTTTCAAGTGGTGCTCTGCATTATCTATGTTTAAAAATCCATGAAATATGAATTCACCACATTATAACTAGAATTAATGTGGAGGCTGCCTTACCATGTGACTTTGGGCAATTCACAACCTCTCTAAGTCACTGGGACTAATGATATTTATCTATTTCATAACTAAATAATGCGAGTACATTATGTACAACATATTATTAAGGGCAGGCAGTTAAAGATGTGGTAAGAGCACCACCAGGCACTCCTGGTTCTTACTCCTGTCCTAAATCCACTTAACTATGTAGTTTGTGGGAGCATATCCTTTGATATCCATAAGTATGATTGTCTTAAAATTTATGTGGCTTTCCAAATTAATGCACACTTCACTGCAGAAAACAAAACAAAATAAAATGTTCCTTGTCCAGAAACTTCATGAAGTATGTACTTTTATGGTTGTAATTTAAAGTGAAGGGAACTGGTGAAAATTCTACACATTTCCACAAAGATATTTTCACCAATTTTGCCAGCCTTAGTTATGATGCAGACCATGCAGGAGGGGGAAACAACATAGACTTGTGTTCCTCTAGCTTTTGCCATTCTACTGACAGCTATGTGTGATAAGTTTCCTCTTTGTATGATAAGTTTCCTCTTTGTATGATAAGTTTCCTCCACACTCCCTGCATAAGTCTCAAAATGTTTCTTTCTGTGGGTTGCCAAGGCAGACTCTAGAGATGAAAATTTGAGAGCCACTACTTCTGAGGGAAGCCCCGGTCTGTGATTTAGTACTTTCTTCATTAAAATGTTAAGCTTCTAAGAGTCTCAAATGGTGAATAGCACATTGTCATTTCTGAGCCTGTATATATCAACCCTGAGGTCCTTATGGAGTTCACTTGGGAAGTATTTACAGAAAATTAATGGGGAACCTCAGCAACTTCTACCTTAAGCAGAGTCTCCTGTGGTAAATTACCACCACTAGAGGAGCGGAATAGCTCTCTACAACCATTTCAGCTGGATGCATGGCTCATACTGATCTATTTTCTTCCCCTTTGGTTCTTTGGATTGCTGATTTCTTTCCCTGTTTGTATGCCTCTTTATAAACCAACCACCATTTTCTAGGATTTTAGGTAGAAGTAAACATGATAGTGATATGTTTGATAGATATTATCATAGGAAAGAGATTAGCACCTTTGCACTTTACTTATCAAATAACAGACTCCAGAGCCAAAGATGAAGTCCATGGACTAAATGCTCAATGAACATTGCCTATCGATCCCTTGTTGTAAGATAGTAGTCTGGATATACTGATGTAAGTGTTGAGAACCATTACTAAATCTGTACTGCCAGACAATGTTATGCTCTAGAAACACCCTACATTTGTGCTTTAATCCTTCTCTAGTTGTATTTTTCCTTGGTGTTTGAATTCCCACATTTCTTCTCTCTCAACATTTTTACAAGCGTACATTTAAGACACTGAATGAACTTTTTCTAGAATGTGTGACTCCACTTTCCCAACATATGTAAAATGATGTTGCTCTTCACAAACTACAGTGAAAGACATTAAATAACTGGATTTACTATGTTTAACCCATGACTCGTTTATTGATATTTCCCCTTTTGAATTTTCCTAATCTGTATAGTGTATATTATTTTTGCTTCCATGGTTGTTCTAAAATCGTGAACTTTTAAAAAATTGCTATTATTTTTGGGCAGTGTTTTTTCTGACTAACTGGTTTTCTGTTGGAAAATGCTGATTCTTCAGAATGAAGAAGTTTCGTGGGAATGTGCCAATTTTGTCAAATCTTCTGACAGAACACAGGCAGGCTTCCAAGGAAAAGATACCTGGTTCCCTGCCAGGTCACTCACTTCAGGAGCTGCTGCAGAGCCGTGGTAAGAAGACTAGACTCGAGCCAGTGCTTTTAGGCTCCCTGATTCTCAGTAGCCTGCTAGGCAGACAGCCAGAGCAACAGGCAGCTCAGGGTCTCTGTTCAGTTTTGTTTAAAATGAGTCAAAATGGAAAGTTGTTTCAATATATGAAATATAAAATTTTGAACTCCCTCCTTTTATGAGACATTTCAAAATTGCTAGTTCTTGTTTGGACATGGAATGATTTTTTTTTTTTTAATTTTGGGATTTCCCAAGGAACAGGAATTCTGTGTTCTGACTAGGACTACTTTTAACCTCTTTCCCATTCTAGATTTTTTTCTCTTGAATGTCTAAGTTCTTCTTTCTCCTCTGCTGTCTTTTCCCTTTCAGAGTTGTTTTTACTGTGTACTTTTCTTTATTTTCATTTCTTTACCATATAGTTCTTTTCTTCCTTTTTCCTACGCTTATTCTCTCCTTTCACACTTCCTTCTTTCCTTCCATTCACAAGTTTTCTCTCTCTTGCTGCCCATTAGGAAACTTGTTGGGAGGTCCTGTCACAGTTAATGGCTAACATATATCTCTGACCCCTCCTAGTCTCTTGGAGTTTTCTCCCCCTCAGGTTATGGACCTCCAGCCATCACCTCTTTCCTGGGATGGAATCAGACTGGATCTTGGGCTGCAATATCCTGGTGCTAACCATGATTATCTCAGAAGGTTCAATTTAGGGTCAGACCCTGCAGTTCTGCTGCTATGGGAGCAGTGACCAGTGGCTAACACACTAAACAAGCAGCCATATTAAAGCAAAGTACTATTTATTTAGAGCAAAAACATTTAAGAGAAAATAGGTTTTAAAACAATCCATCCACTATGCACATGTCTAGCTTACCAGTGGACAAGGTGGGTACTGAAGAAGAGCTCTGTGTAAGCTCAGAATCGTCTCTCTCTCACCAGAATAATGTGGACCAATAAAATATATTACCTCACCCACCTTGTCTCTGTAATATTCTGGAAACAACATGGCTACAACAGCACTAGGTTACCAGGTGTCAATCCGTCTTCCACATGGAGATTCTGATAGGTCCAAGTATCTGCTTGGGTCTTGGTGGGTTAATCTGATCCCTTAATCCACAAAACAGTTCACTCCCCTATTTCAGGAAATCCTTTAAAGTTATTTAATGCATTCTATCACCTACCTTCTCAGAGAACAAGTCACTTTTTAACCGTTTATAGCCCTTTGAGCTGTTAGTTGCCAGCACTGGCAAATAAGGTTTGCAACTTGTTGGAGGCAGGGTGTAGGAAGCATCAAGCTATTAGCTTTCCACATAGTCTTTCACATGTGTGCTACAACATTCTGATCTTCAATCCATTGTATTGACTTTGTGGTTGTTTTTCCAAGCTAGACCAATACATTCATACAGGAAAGTCTAATAACCAACATACAGTAACTTCACCTCACTGACAAGGTCACGTACAGTGTTCAAAAAAATGGTAGCGGCACATCTGACACAGTCCCTACTTAACTTTTCACTCCCACAGGCACTTTTCCCTACCATTTTTCCTTCTTCTCTAATCTTCCTCCCTTCCTCAACCTGAGTCAGCCACCAGTTTTCTTTCAACAGACCTCCTCTCTTGTTCCTGACAGGGAATATCCTCTCCCTTCCAGGCTCAACTTGTGTTCTCTTTGCCTCTGCCTCCCCATCTTAGAGTGGAACTACAAAGTTCTCTTGTGCAGGACTAGCTGTTACTATGGAGGCAACAGCCAGTGCTTCAGGGAGAATCAATGCAGAGCACCACCAAGGTCCCTCCTGTTCTCTGACTGTGACACATGATAGTTTAGTCTCCTAAGGGCTGAAATACTTTGGTCTAATTCTGGTTGTTGGGCTTGGTGTAAGGATATCTGGGTGGTGTTTAGTGGCCTGTGATATACAGTACATCAGACAAGATGTGCTGATGGTCTCTTAAGGCCTTGAACTCTGTGACTTTATGACCATCAAGGGCACAGAGTGGTGGAAAGCCACTCATCAGAGGGAAGCAGCTGAGCACCAATTACTCCGTTCCCCCATTAGGGAGTTTGAAAGGGTGGCTCCAGTGTGGGAATGCAGAAGCTGGCCAGAAAATGGCAAATAAAGGGAGCTCTATGATACTTGTGAGGTCTGACTGTTGCCAGGACCCAATGCAGATTAGATGTTTCTTTCTTAGGTATTTTATCTACTTCTGTGACCATGTTGTCCTATTACCCTTTCTGACCTAAAATCTTGTACTCACACAAAATCACTTTATCTAGGGGGTGATTTGGTGGAAAAAATAATTGCAAGATAGGAATTTCTAAGCTGTAGGTTTTACAAAGCAATAGCATTTTCATTATTAAAACCAAGAAACATATATTCCAATTACATGCAGTTGGCATTCTAGACGTCATTAATTTGCTATATGGTCAGTTGCTTACAACTTGCGGTGTGGGGACATTAATGTGTTGTCATAAGCATAATTCCTAATTCTGAACCTTAGAGTCCAAAATGTGGGTGCCTGCATGAAACCTCCAAGCTTAATTACCAGCTTGGATCTGATAGCACTGCCACCAGCCAAAAATTCCAGTGTTTGGCTCACTCTGGTCTCCCCAAAACCTTCCCTGGGGGACCCCAAGACCCAGATGCCCTGAGTCTTACCTCAAAGGGAAATAACGCCCCTCCCCTTGTCTTCTCTTTACTTCCTCCCCAGGCTTCCCCTCCGTGGGTTATCCTGGAAGATTACTGTACTTAAACTCCTTGAATTACAAAACAGAGAGGGCAATTTACCTTCCCCCCTCCTTCTTTTTCCCCCTCCCAGTCTTTCCCTGAGAGAGACCGTAATCCTGGCACAGGGATTTCTATCCCCTAGAGCCTCACTTAGAAAAGAAAATCCAACAGGTTTTAAAAAGAAAAGCTTTATATAAAAAGAAAGAAAAGACATAAAAATGCTCT
Source organism: Chelonoidis abingdonii (assembly GCF_003597395.2). NCBI lineage: Eukaryota > Metazoa > Chordata > Testudines > Testudinidae > Chelonoidis > Chelonoidis abingdonii. The sequence continues at coordinate 63,465,390 of NC_133769.1, read as the reverse complement.
CTGTATCAAGATAACAATATACAGGGTCAATTGCTTAAAAGAAAAATATGAATAAACAGCCTTATTCAAAAAGAAATACAATTTAAACATCCCAGCAACTACACACATGTAAATACAAAAAAACAATAAAAGCCTATTGTTTTTCTACCTTTGTACTCACAACTTGGAAACTGAAGATTAGAAGCTTGAAGATAGAAAGATTCCTCTCATAGCCGAGAGACAGACAAAAGACACAGACAAAGGGCCACACATCCAAACATTCCCTCCGTGAGTTTTTAAAAATCTTGTTTCCTGATTGATTGGTCCTCTGGTCAGGTGTTTGGTTCCCTTTGTTAACCCTTAACAGGTGAAAGAAACATTAACCTGTAGCTATCTGTTTATGACATGTGTTAAATCACTATTTGGGCTTAATTGAATGCATATTCTAGGAAGATGTCTCAGGTCCTAATAGATTCAGGGGTGGTGTGTCAGAACTGCATCCTGGAGAGGAAAACATCGAGAGTGTCATCAAGAAATTGTGTTGTGACGATGCAGTTTCTTTTTTTTGCTCTGAAGCAGAAAATACAGAAATACCAAAAGCTTTCTGTTACTCATCTAAATATGTTGTTTGATATTTTGAAGATTTCTTTTTCTCTTGGGGTTTTATTCTCATTTATTCCACCACCGAAGAATGTAACAATTATAGATGTGCTAATGTGGCTCTAGTCAGCTTCAAATTCACACTCTTTTTTTATCATCACTATTTACAAGGTTCTGTTTCTATCTATGCTTTATGCAAATGAAAGGATATGTCTATAGTGTGGGATTTTCAAAAGCTTTCAGTGTTGGCCTAACTGTTCCCATTGAAATTGATAGTAAAAGAAACCTGAAGCAGAGCTCTGGGTAAGCTCCAAAGCTCGTCTTTCTCACCAACAGAAATTGATCCAATAAAAGATGTTACTCACCTTGTCTCAGTAAAAGGAACAGTTATTGACCTTACAGTAACAGTGGTTCTTCACTGTGTGTTTTTCAAAAGCATTTCAATGATGGGTGCATTTGTACCCTGTGCACTTGAGTTTGGATTCTTTTTGGCCATCAGTTTCATTTGTGGATTAAACTTGTGCCCAAATGAGGGCAAAAGGCCGGGTTGACCCCTTCCACTTCTTAGTTTCTTCACCAATAAAGAATCCAGCTATTATAAGATTCCATAGTAGCAGGAAAGGAAGGAAGGGGAGGGGGAATAGAATATATATGAAGAACACATTTCAAAGCAGGGCCGTCCGGGGTGGGGCAAATGGGGCAATTTGCCCCAGGCCCTGGGCCCCACAGGGGCCCCCCACAAGAATATTATATTCTATAATTTAAAATTTTTTTTTTATGGAAGGGGCTCCTGAAATTGCTTTGCCCCAGCCCCCCCGAATCCTCTGTGCGGCCTGTTTCAAAGAACCATACTTACTGTAAGGAAAGTAACCATTTATTATTTCAGTGCTTGTCCGTATATATTCCATTGATGGTGACTCTGAAGCAGTGACCTAATTTGATGGAGGTGGGTGCTAGGGGGTCTAACTAATGACAAAACAAGCAACAGAGTCAGGTTTTGTAAATGCATGTATTGAACTTCAATTAGCTTCCCTATATATTTCTGCAGTGGGGATCCTTCTCAAAGAAGCCACTGAGGCTGTCTGAGCCTGGTCGAATAGTCTGTGACTCTTACCAGTGGGTCTGCATCAGTGAGTTCATAGCATAGTTTGAGTTGAAATGTTTTGACTGTTCATCCTATCCATAAAATATAAGTAATCTAAGAGATTCCCTAAATGGTCAAGGTAGAATGACAGTTCCCTAAGCAAATCTAAAGTGTGTTATTTAATTTCCCCTTTGTAGGAGTGTGGCTTGGAAAAGAAAATCAGGAGATGAATTACTTCATTGAGGTGGAAATCAGAGAATATTTTAGGCAGAAACTAGAGCTGAGGTCTCAAGAGAGCCTGAATCTCTCCTACCCTCCTTGCAGATATTACTGCTACCAAAAAGGCTTTGATGACTAGTTGAAAAAGGGAACATGTAGCTAGAAGTTCAATGGATGGCCCCATCAATCCTGACACTATGATGTTTAAATCCAAAAGGGGCTGGCTCTTTGAGGAGAGTCATGGACCAGCCTACATGTGACAGGGTGTAAGAGAGAACCAGTCAACTCAGATCCCAGATAGAAATAATTAAATCCCTAGGTGGATGGGTGGCAGCTTATTAGCTAATGAGCCTGGATGATAAAGGGTTACCAGGGCTCAGGTGAGGTGGTTCCTAAAGACAAGGAGATTCTGAGAGGAAGAGCTCCCAGGACAGCTCACCAGAGCAAGGAGCCCACAAGAGCAGAGAAAGCTCGTGAAAAGAGATGCTCCCAGGACAGATTAGACGGAGAGCTGTCACTAGAGCAATGGGCGTAGAAGGTGAGATCTGAGTGACAGGGAATTTCCAAACTGGCTGGAAGCCCAGTCGTCAGGAACTAGATGCTGACCTGAGAGGAGCTGCAGTTTATAGATCTCTGCAGATCCCTGACTCCAGGGAAGGATGAATTCACCTCAGGTAGTGGCAAGAGTCCTGACTTGCTGGAAGGGACTCAAGCTGAGAGAAGGGCCAGACGGAGGAGAGCATGCACTTAGGAGGAATCCATAAACTAAGAGTGACCATGTCTCCTAACTAAGACACCGAGGTGAAGGTTTGCTTGTATTTTCATTGGGCCCTTGATTAAAGGGCATTGTTCCCTACATAAAGCCTCATTTAATTTACTGATGACACATTTTGGGAAACTGGGGCAGGGGGCACCACTACACCACACTTGGCAAGAAGGAGGAGCTATAGGCCAGATGCCTTCTGACACTGTGATAAGGCCCTTAGAAATCTAGCAACTGTGGGATGAGAGAAAACTGAGTACCTCTGAATCAGAGTGTGATTAGCTGAAATGGCTACTAAGTGGACATATGGCCAGCCATGTTTTTGTTGTTGTTTGTTGTTTTAAGACAATAGATATTCTAATATGTTAGGAATGTAAGTCTCTAATGGACGTAGCTGACATTGGTTGGCCCAGATAGAATACCATTTCCATTTGGCAGAATGGGTAGATCTGGTAGAGTCCTTTTTGCGATTTTGGATGAGCAGCTCCTCACCACCTCTGATTGCCCGCCCAGCTGGATAGAGAATCTGGACCTCACTCTTGGATGTTACATCCAGCTGAGGAGGTGACTGGATTAGAGACTGAATTTGAGAGATTCATTAGATCCAAGAACCAAAACTGTCATGGTCAGGCTGGTGGCGGCATATTAATTTTGGCTGAATCCTGTCTGAGTTGTCTGATTACATTTGGTATTAGAGGAATTGGAGGATAATCATGCATCAGACCAGGGAATCAATAATAGAGCTGGTCACAAATTTTCCATCAAACAGGGTTTTATCAGAAAACACCAATTTGTTGAAACTGATATATTTATTGGAAATATCTTGGGTTCTACACCCTTTCAATGACCCACAAGCAGGATTCTGTCATAAACATGCCTGATATCCTGCTGGCTCATCTAATGGGCTGCTGGGTCCCAGGGCCTCCAGGATCTGTGGCTCTGGGACAGTCCTACCATCTGGACTGCTTGGGGCTAGGGACCCCAAGGCTTCCAAGGTCTGTTGCTCTGAAATTCTTCAGAGCTGGGAATCCCAGGTCTTCCAGGCTCCTTAGTGCAGAGTCTGGAAGCCCTGGGAGCCCCAGTTCTGGCTGAGGTTTAGCTTCCAGCTCCAACACAGGGACCCAGGAAGCCATGAAAACCCTGTTTCAAGTGATGACAGAGTGTACCGACATCAGCCCAATTCATATGTACTGGAATTTTTAAGCATCTGTTGCTTTAGCATTTGTGCTATTTACTAACACAGCGTACAGTCAACACACACTGAATATTGGAAAACACTATCATATAATGCTCACACAGTATATATCGCAATACACCTGATGGTTTCCTATATCCACCTACCTTCCTGGAAAATAGACCCAAAATATCTATTACTGACAAAACACATTGGAGTATCCCATTGTTAGCTGACATCAGTTACGTGTCACACTGTAAACAGGCAGTATCTACTCCAAATTACCATTTCAACTAGCTTAAGCAAGAAAATACATGACAACACATTCATGAACAATACCATGTCTATGTGTTTTCTTTCTTTGGCTCTGTTTATTTCAAAAACTGTGATACATTGATAATTTAAACATGCTGTTTTTTAACATGTAAGAACTATGTATTAAAATTTATCCAATCAAAATTTCTGCATTAAACCATTAAACCTTTTTTTTTTTTTTGCTAGTAGAGCTCTTTCTGAAAGAGCACAAATCAAACAAATTAAAACTAATAGCAGACATGCCCAGCTGAGTTGGCAGTTCTAACAGTGTGGGCAGTTTTTGAGCTAAGGACACAATTTGTTCACATCGTGGTGTAAATTAGCTTACTCTACTCCAGTGTCCTAGCATTAAGGTCGGACAATGGCAAGCTGAACCAAAGAGATGAAAGATGACAAAATGTCAAAAAGAAAGATCTACTTATTATGTTATCTTTTCAAGAGTTGCCTCTTTGTGCTGCAGCTTATGGGATAGTGCTGCTCTGGCACTTCAGTCTCGCAGTGAGCTCAAGACATCAGGAAAGCACCATCCCAAAAATGGGAATGCACAGAGGCCCTCAAAATAATAATCTCAATGCACTGATGGAAGTTAGCCCTGTGCAAGTTGGCCTTGTGCAGTGCACCTAGAACTACTGAAGCAGTGCTGAAAATAACAGAGCTGATACCAATCATGCTTCCATGGGAGCACCATTGAGGCAACAGATAAACTACACATCAAGAGAATTCCTAAGGGCTACTTTGAAATTTTGAAACTTATAGCCCTAAGTTAACGTGGGTATCAATGGCTTGATGTATCACTCAACACCAAAGGGCTTTGATAGAGACCAGTAATTAGAGAAATAACTCCAGAAAATTATATAACCAGCTGGGAACCAGGCTAAACAGATAGAGGATACAAAGGTCTGCTCTAAATTACACTGAAGTCCTTAGGACAGATGGAGCGCTGCACCCAGACACAAGGAAGCAGGTCTCTTGGGGAACTTATTTGCTGACCAGTTTGGGTGTCTCAAAGGGCTGAAATACTATGAAAAGTTGAGGAATCACCACTTATTTCATAGAGAAGTACAAGGCCAAAAAGGTAGAATCCAGTCAACGTAGAATCTCTAGATCCTTAATGCTGTTTCTCTTCAGCCAAGAGGCGCTCATTCTGAGGGCATTGCAGCTGGTCAGTTTCCATTACTGAAGACAAATTGAAGTCCTAGAGTCAGGGATGGTGTAATCTGTTTTACACTAAGTATACACTCTTATCTCTGCTATCTTGTTATTCTTGTACTGAGACAGATCCAATCCTACACAGGCAAGTCTGGAAACACCAGTTCAGTTACTCCAAGCTGCCATCAGGAACAACTGCCTCCGCTGCTGTTTTCCAGGTCTGAAGCCAGACTGTGTTGAGAAATGCGGAATCATTCAGACATCCTCAATCAATAATAATGAATAAGAGTGTCTGAACTGAAGCTTTAGAAAAGGCTCTCAGGCTCAAAGTATAAACCAGCCAACAAAGGCCTAACTTTACCTAGGCTTTCAGTTAGTGGGGAATCTCCATCCCCTGCTGAAATCAGCCTATCTGGTTACAATTATAACTTCTGACAGTGACCTATTTTTTCAGCTTACTTTTTAAAGTGGCAAAAGAAAACCTTCTCAGAACTGTCAGACCTCAAATTTATTAGTAACTACAGTAAAGTTTTATAAAAGACGGTTACTCACCTTTGTAACTGTTGTTCTTCGAGATGTGTTGCTCATATCCATTCCAGTTAGGTGTGCGTGCGCCACGTGCACGTTCTTCAGAAGACTTTTACCCTAGCAACACTCAGTGGGTCAGCTGGGCACCCCCTGGAGTGGCGCCGCTATGGCACTGGATATATACCCCAGCCGACCCAGCCACCTCTCAGTTCCTTCTTGCCGGCTATTCCGACAGTGGGGAAGGAGGGTGGATTTGGAATGGATACAAGCAATACATCTCGAAGAACAACAGTTACAAAGGTGAGTAACCGTCTTTTCTTCTTTGAGTGATTGCTCATATCCATTCCAGTTAGGTGATTCCCAAGTCTTACCTAGGCGGTGGGGTCGGAGTGAGATGTGGCAGAGTGCAGAACCGCTGAGCCAAAGGCTGCATCGTCTCTAGAGTGTTGAACCAGAGCATAGTGCGAAGCAAAGGTGTGGACCGAGGACCAGGTAGCTGCGCGACACATTTTCTGGATTGGTACATGGGCCCGGAAGGCAACTGATGAAGCCTGAGCTCTAGTAGAATGTGCAGTGAGATGGCCCTAGGGAACATGAGCCAACTCATAGCACATGTATATGCACGTCATCAGCCAAGAGGAGATCCTCTGGGAGGAGACAGGTAGGCCTTTCATCTGGTCAGCCACCGCAACAAAGAGTTGGGGGGATTTTCGAAAGGGCTTCGTTTGATCGATATAAAAAGCGAGCGCTCTACAGACATCTAAGGAGTGTAACTGCAGTTCCTGTCAGGATGAATGAGGCTTCGGGAAGAAGACCGGAAGGAAGATGTCCTGATTGGTATGGGAGGCCGACACCACTTTAGGGAGGAATGCCGGATGTGGTCGCAGCTGTACCTTGTCCTTGTGAAAGACAGTATACGGTGGGTCCACCGTAAGCACTCTAAGTTCGGAGACCCGTCTGGCCGATGTAATGGCTACTAGGAAAACTGTCTTCCAGGACAGGTATAACAGTGAGAAAGTTGCCAATGGCTCAAATGGCGGAAGCATAAGCCTGTTTAGGACAAGGTTGAGGTCCTAGGTAGGGGCAGGGTGGCGTACTTGGGGGTAGAGGCGCTCCAGGCCCTTGAGAAATCTAGTAACTAAAGGGTGGGAAAACATGGAGTGTCCACTCTTTCCTGGATGGAATGTGGAGATGGCTGCCAAGTGCACCTTCAAAGAAGATATTGCCAGGCCCTGTTGCTTAAGGGACCAGAGGTAGTCCAAGATAGTGGGGATCGAGACCTCAGGGGGAGTAGCATTCTGCGTTTCACACCAGCAGGAGAAACGTTTCCACTTGGCCAGATATGTTGACCGAGTGGAAGGCTTTCTGCTACTCAGGAGTATATGCTGTACCGGAGTGGAGCCGTGTAGCTGTGACTTATTTAGCCACGCAGGAGCCACGCCGTGACGTGAAGGACCTGCAGGTCCGGGGGGCGGAGACTGCCATGGTCCTGTGTTATGAGATCTGGGTGGAGTGGCAGGGTAATTGGGCTGGCTATGGACAGGTTGAGCAGCGTGGTGTACCAGTGTTGTCTGGGCCACACTGGCGCGATCATGATTAGGTGCGCTCTGTCTCTGCGGAGTTTTATCAGGACTTTGTGAACTAGTGGGAATGGTAGGAAGGCATAGAGCAGTCGGTGCTTCCACGACATGAGGAATGCGTCCGAGATCAATCCCGGTGAAAGACCCTGGAAGGAGCAGAACGCTTGGCATTTCCTGTTCATGCAAGAGGCGAATAGGTCTATGTGGGGAAAGCCCCACTTCTGGAAGACCGAATGAATAACGTCTGGTCTTATCGACCATTCGTGACACAGGAAGGATCTGCTCAAATGATCAGCCAGAGTGTTCCAAACCCCTGGGAGAAAGGACGCTACCAGGTCTATCGAGTGGGCTGTGCAGAAGTCCCAGAGTCAGATGGTCTCCTGACAGAGGGGGGAAGATCGAGTCCCTCCCTGTTTGTTTATATAATACATGGCCGTTGTGTTGTCTGTAAACACTGAGACACAATGGCCGTGTAGATGCTGCTAGAATGTCTGGCACGCCAGGCGGACCGCTCTCAGCTCTCGGACATTTATGTGAAGCGCCAGTTCCTGCGATGACCAGAGGGCCTGGGTACGAAGGTGTCCGAGGTGAGCCCCCCCATCCGAGAGATGAAGCGTCTGTCGTCAGCAATAGTGAGGGTTGTGGTGGATGGAACGGTAACCCTGCACATACCAGGGAGGGGGTTAGCCACCAGTCGAGGGAGCGTAGGTTGCTTGGGGGAATGGTGACTATTGTGTCTATCGAGTCCCTACCCGGACGGTGTACCAAATTGAGCCACGTTTGGAGAGGTTGAAGGCGGAGCCTGGCATATTTGGTCACATAAGTGCAGGCAGCCATGTGACCTAGGAGACCGAGACAGATGCGAGCCGAGGTCGTTGGGAAGTTCTGGAGACCTCGGATGATTGTTGCCATTGCCTGGAATCGTGGCAGAGGTAGGTAGGCCTTGGCTAGATTGGAATCCAGGGTAGCTCCTATGAAGTCTAGCCTTTGTGTGGGGACCAGTGTGGATTTCTCCGTATTGAGCATCAGGCCTAAGTGTGTGAATAGGTCCCTGACAATGCCTACATGTTGCATGACTTTTGTCTCGGAGGTTCCTCTGATGAGCCAGTCATCCAGATATGGGAATACGTGTATCTGACGTCGGCAGAGGTGTGCGGCAACTACGCCATACACTTTGTAAACACCCTTGGGGCTGTGGAGAGGACAAGGGAAGGACCGTAAATTGGAAATGCTGATGGTTGGCTACAAAGCGCAGATAACTCCTGTGTGGAGGAAAAATGGCGATGTGAAAGTACGAGTCCTTCATATCGAGGGCAGCATGCCAGTCTCCAGGATCCAAGGATGGGATAATGGTCCCCAGGGAGACCATGCGGAACTTCAACTTTATCATGAACTTTTTGAGGCCTCGCAGGCCTAAGACAGGCCTGAGGCCTCCTTTCGACTTGGAGATCAGAAAGTAATGGGAGTAAAACCCCTTGCCCTTTTCTTCTTTTGGTACCTCCTCTATCGCTCCTATGGCGAGGAGTGTCTGCATCTCTTGTAGGAGGAATTGCTCGTGAGAGGGGTCCCTGAAGAGGGACTGGGTTGGAGGGTGGGAAGGTGGGGTTGAAACAAATTGGAGGTGGTAGCCTTGTTTCACCGTGCGTAGGACCCAGAGGTCTGAGGTCAATTGGGACCATGCCGGGAGGAAGTAGGAGAGGTGGTTGGAAAAGGGAGGAAAAGGATCCTATTCTGAAACTGGTATGCCGTCCTTGGGCGTACCTTCAAAAGGCAGACTTTGGTCCCGCTGGTGGTTTCGAGGGACCGTGGTTTTGGCCCCCTGGGGGTCCTGACTGGCTTCTACGCCCACCTCGCCCACGCCGTCTGCTAAAGTCTTGCCTGTTTCTGGGCACAAAGTACAGGCGGTGAGTCTGAGGACGGAAAGGTCTGCGTTGGGTCACAGGTGTATGCATGCCCAAAGAACGCATGATGACCCTGTTGTCTTTCAAGCTTTGTAGCTTGGGGTCAGTCTTCTCCGAGAGCAGACCCTTACCATCAAAGGGGTAAGTCCTGGATGCTATATTGTAACTCCGGTGGGAGGTTGGAAACCTGTAGCCATGAGATGCGTCTCATGGTGATACCGGAGGCCAGAGTTCTGGCTGCTGAGTCGCCCGCATCGAGTGAAGCCTGGAGGGAGGTTCTGGCCACCTTCCTCCCTTCCTCTAGGAAAGCAGCAAATTCCTGGCAGGAGTCTGGGGGGAGTAGTTCTGTGAATCTACCCACCTCCGCCCAGGTGTTGTAGCTATATTGGCTCAGTAGAGCCTGCTGATTTGCCTCGCGGAGCAGTAGAGCGCCTGCCGAATACACCTTGCGGCTGAGTAGGTCCATACGCCTAGCCTCCTTTGACTTTGGGGCTGGTGCCTGTTGGCCATGGCGCTCCCTCTCGTTGACCGATTGGACAACTAGCTAGGAGGGGGGAGGGTGGACATATAGATACTCGTACCCCCGAGAGGGTACCATGTATTTACGCTCGATCCCCTTTGCCGTAGGGGGGATGGAGGCTGACGACTGCCATAAGGTGTCGGCTTTGGCTTGGATGGTCCTGATGAAGGACAAAGCCACTCTAGTGGGGGTATCCGCCGACAGGATACTCACTAAAGGGTCCTTGACCTCCGGGACCTTCTCCACCTGGAGGTTCATATTGAGCGCTATCCTCCTGAGGAGGTCCTGATGGGCTCTTAGGTCTATTGGAGGCAGCCCCGAGGAGGAAGTCCCTGCCACTGCCTCATCTGGAGAGGAAGAAGATGAAATACCAGGGACGAGTGGGTCCTGTATCGTGTCCTGCTCTTACGCCGGTTCCTGCTCCAGCGGTACTGGGGAGCCCGGTGGGTGGACTAGCGGTTCTTCCATCCCGGTGGGAGGAGGATGGCTAACTGTGGCCTCTGGTGCTCGGTGCTCTGATGAAGCAGAGTGGGCTGGAACTAACGGAGCACTTTGGGCCTGGTGGTACGCCCAAGGTGTCCAAAAGACCACTGGTGAGATCCTGGGTCCTGAGACCAGGCTTCTTGGAAAAATCCGGTGGGCACATCTGAATCGTGGTCTTGGGCATAGTAGCTTTCTGCGTGTGACGACACCGACGTATGTCTGGATGGCCATGGAGGAGTGGAGAAGCCTTGGGTAGATGTTCCAACGGACCTTGCTCCCCTACATGTCGGGGACCGGTGCCGGGAAGCATATCGGTACCGGGAGCAAGATTGGGACCTGCGACCAGATCGGTGCCGGAAGGTCAACCGAGATCTCGAATCCTGGCGTCGTGAATGGCTTCAGGAGGCACGGTGCAAGGAGCGGTGCCGAGAGTAGTGAGCCGGTGAGCGGGATACCGACTGGTGCAGCGAGTCTGACTGGTACCGTGTAGCGGAAAAGTGCCGGGACTGTGAGCAGCGCTGAGAGCAGGAGCGCCGTTTGGACCTGGAGCATCTGCGGGACCGCGATCGTAAACAGTGCTGGTCCGCTGTGCCGACAGAGGGTGGTCTAATCAAGGTTGGCTTGCCTATGGATTGAATTACTGTCACCAGCAGTGCTGGGGGTAGAGGCAGTGCCGAGTCTGTCAAGGCGATCAGGTCCCTCGCCGCTGAGAACGTCTCTGGCGTAGACGGCATGGTGAGCTCTACCACGGTACGCGCCGGGGAGCGAACAGGCGCCAAACTTGACGGCCCTTGTGGGACTGGAATCGACGATGCCGACTTAGTCGGTGCCACAGCAGGTGTCGGCGCCGGGCGATCCAACTTAGGCGCACTCTCTAGCTGCGGCGTGGCCGGTGTCGAAGCAGCAGGAGTCTTGGCCTTCCTCAACCTCGGGGAGAGGGAGCGTCGTGGAGCCGACTTCAGTGCCAGCAACGTCTGGTGCCGAGAGGCTTTGGGCATACCGGTGCAGTCCGGTGCCTAGGAGGCGCTTCTGCTCACCAACTGACCAGCGTTCGGTGCCGAAGTTGGAGGGGTGAGAGCCACCTCCATGAGGAGCTGTTTAAGTCTGATGTCCCGCTCCTTTTTTGTTCGCGGCTTGAAAGCCTTGCAAATGGGGCACTTAGCTGTCAAGTGTGATTCCCTGAGGCACTTCAAACAGGAGTCGTGCAGATCTCCTGTCGGCATCAACCTGTGGCTGGCTGAGCACGGTTTGAAACCCAGTGAGCCGGGCATGGGATCCGGCACCGGGTTCAGGAAAGGGACTAATCCCCGAACCCCTCTAACTATTACTAAACTAACTATGCTATTAAAGAAGTATATATATATATACTTTATATATATATAAAGAATTATAACTATATACACAATAACGAACGAGAAAACTACGAGTAGCTAGGGAAGTGGAGGTCAGCTAAGCCGCACTCCATTGTTCCAATGACCGACACTGGCGGTAAGAAGGAACTGAGGAGTGGCTGGGTCGGCTAGGGTATATATCTGGTGCCATAGTGGCGCCACTCCAGGGGGCGCCCAGCCGACCCACCGAGTGTTGCTAGGGTAAAAGTCTTCCGACGAATGTGCACGTGGCGTGCGCACACCTATCTGGAATGGATATGAACAATCACTTGAAGAAGAAGCAATTATTAAGTTTTAGAATAAACAACTTGCAAGCTAACGTCAGATGAGACCGTTTTTAAATTTATTTATATATTTTAATTTTTTAATTCCAACAGTTTACCGACTGGTAATTTCACTACAGCAGTGTGCTATTCCTTTATTTAAACCCAGTAAATTTTGGAAACTATTGTTCAGAATGCTTGTAAATGATTATTTGTCTTGCTCATGGGTTGGTGGGCTTGAAAAGCAGAGATATTGAAAATTATGTGCAACCATTGAAGCACTATTTCTAAAGCTGAGTAGGAACCTCAATTTTTTTTTTTCCAAATTGCATTTGTTGTTATGGTAGTACTTACACAAGTCTTTTCATCCACTGACTTAAAAGGAGGTAAACCTCATTATTCTCAATGGGAAACTGAGGCCCAGGGCAAAGAAGAGGCTTACCCAAGATAATCCAGCAATCCCATGGCATGGTTGGGAATACAGCACAGGTCACCTGAGTGCTTGTTCAATGCTCTTGCCATCAGGCCGTGCTGACTTTTCTTTAACAGCCTGAGTTTATACGTTATTTCATATTTACCTACAAAATGACAGATAAACACTCTGGCCCAGAGTTCTAAATCATTTCAGTGAAGAATGAAATATGTCAATCAGGCTGCTTCTTGCATTTAACAAGCAACCTGCTGCAGGAACAAGCATTTTGCTAGAGGCATTTTTTTTTCCAAGCCCACAGGGCTAATAAAGTTACTCTCATAACCACAGTAATGTATATACAAGACAATACACCTGATAGTGTCTTTTCTCTAGTAACTAAAAATCATTTGTTTCCAGCAGATAATAAATGTATGACAAAGACACAGTATAATGATAAATAATAAAATTGATATTAAAAATAAGTTATACCAACAATAACAAAATAAAACTCCAGTAATGAGTGTGCTGAAAAGAATCATAACATACACCAAACAATAATATTATGCTTAAAAGCTATAAGATCAAAGTCAGATCCTGCAAACACTTACTCATATAAGTTATCCTTTTGGAGTTAAGCAGAAGGCCTTGCATATGGATCACATGCATGAGAAAAAGCTTGTAGAGTCTGGATCTTACACTGCTGTGCATTATTGAGCTATAGAAATTGGTGTTTACATTCAGATATACTCTGAACTTTGAAATTTGCATTCAGATATACTCTGAACTAACACTCAAGTTAAAAATAGCAATCACAGTGAGTAATAATGAATCCTCTGACCTAGTATGCCAAGCAGGCTCATTGCCGGTGGTGTGGACTCACTGGGGAAGTAAAAATTGTTCAGTGAAGAAATCTGTAAAGATCTTATACTGGTTAAAGAGCCCAAATATTTGTCAACTATGATCATTGTGGGAAAGGAAGAAAAAGAGATGAGAAGAGACAAATTGTACAGTAGAGGTCATCAGAAATTTTCCAACTGAATGTTTTCCTGATGAAAAACGCTGATTTGTCTAAAGTGAAACATTTCACAGAAAGATCTAGCTTTCAAATGGACCATTATGCAAAACAAACAAACAAGCAAACAAAAAACAGAGCATTTTGATTTTCCATTTTGAAATGTCTTCTCATTTTAATTTTTTTCAATGTATTTAACATGACATAACATATTAAATAAAGTCTAAATCAGAATGAAAATCTCAATCAATCCAAAAGAAACATTTTGGTGGTAAACTTCATTTCATGGGAAATTTGGGGTGTCTTATTGTTGTTTTGTTTTCATTATTGTTTCAGAGTGGAAAAGAAATAAAAAAAACATTGAATTTCCCTTGAAACAGAAAGTCAGGTTCCTGCCCAGCTCTACAATACACATTAGTGGATAAGGCTTCTGAGATATTTATAACCCTATAGAAATTATGAAAGTAGCATGAGTTCTTTATATTTGTGTTACTTTATCATAAGAAAAAGATTAAATTGACCTTGACAGGAGCTGAGCATTAAAAATGCTAACACTGTACATTGCGCTCCTGGTAGAGGGGAAAAAAATACTAGTTTCTCCAGTACCATTTTTATTTTGTTTTACTGCATTTCATCATAGAGTGTTTAAAGGAGAGGCTTTTATGTTGCAAGGGAAGGCACTGGTTTATAGCTTATTTTTACTGCTATTAAGATCTAATCTATCACTCTTCAGTCGATTGCATTTGACAAGCAGCTTCTTAAACTTGAACTTTGTCAGTTGGTGACAGATAACTCTGCCTGTTTGTGCAATTTCCTCTTTTGCAGAGGCTTCACTATGAATTGTCTCATTATTAATCACCAACTTTAGATATGATTTATTATACTACATAGGCTTGAAAAAAAAATGAGCCATGAGGGGAAGGGGGAGAACCCTGTAGCATCACCTTGAACAGGTGGTGAACATTATTAGCTGAAAAGAAGTCATAGAGAAACAACAGCTTGTTGGAGACAAAAATATGCAGGAAATCAAACACCCGCTATTCACCACATGAGATTGTATTTTTCTACTTGCTGATTCCTGCCACTGAAAAAATTTACAAAGGTACTACATTCCCTGGGATAGATTACTTCAGGGAAAACAAATTAGCATGTCTGAAAGCACTGCATCTGTGGGGACTCTGTCTGGATCAGAATTGTGAAAGGAATGATGACTTTTTCCCTGACTTTTTTAGTAGTGAATTTAGGGCTGAGTGGGGCAAGATGTATGTGGGGCATAGGGGCTGTGGCATCCTCTCTTTGGAGCCAGTGCCGTGAGCATCCTTAGCAATCCTGCAGGAACTTCTACACACAGTAGATAGAGGATCGGAACTTGGAAGCATCCGTGTATGTTTTTCCACCTCACCCCACCAATGTGCTTCAACCCTGCCATGGAAGGACAGCTCTACTAGTAAGAGAGCAGAGAGCTTCAATGTCCATGCTCATTCAGTCTTTAGTCCAATTATTCTAACTGTGAATTGTGATTGTGTTCTCTCCCCTCCTTTACTTTGCAAAGCAAAAAAAACAAACCCAACTCTGGGGCAAGTTCTCAGTTGCTCTGCAACTTTTACACATTTGCAAACTGCGTGAATAACACTACAATACTAGTGGGGTAGAATTCTGTATCCATTGTGTGTTAGAGCAAATTAGTACACAAGGTAGAAAGTAGTGGAGAGTCAGTCTCAACAGTCACAGTAATATGAGCAGTATAACTATTTGGCTTGAAACAATTGTAGCATCACTGGTTTTCCTTTAAATGGAAATTGATTTGAGGTCTTAGGCAATTCTGTCAGAGATGTCTTTAATACACTCCTCCTTTCAAAAAGGACATAGTACTGCTAGAGAAATCTCACTGTATTATCCTGGCAGATTACCTGTTTATCATGTTCACAAAACCTAATCTCATTACAGTGATTACATGTTCCCCAGTAGCCAAAAAGGCAAACTGAGTTTATGTGAAATGATATGGACTATATCTC
>NC_133769.1:63445258-63448536 GCF_003597395.2 Chelonoidis abingdonii | reverse complement strand
CCTTGCTGAGTCACAAGGCGTGTCTGCCTTCTCTCAATGGGTCAATTGCATAGCTGATGGTCCTTAATGGGCCATCAAGCAGGCTAGTCAGGGCTGACACCAACTTGTCTAGGGTGTCACCCAGAAGCACAGCACAAGTTTGAAATACAGACAGTATAGAGCCAATACTTATAGCTTTAAATACAAAAATGATACATGCATACAGATAGCATAATCATAGCCAGCAAACCATAATCTTGTTTTAGACACCTTGTTTGACATTCTTTATACAAGATATGGTGCCACTACAGGACCTTGGATGCAACAATTATCTATGCGGTCACAGGTTATATTAATAATGTCACAGCTGTATTATCTTTTCTATTGATGCTGTCATAGAGTAGCAGAGCTGCTACAGCTAGAGGCAGCTGGGGCAGGGCGACAGCATCAGGAAGAACATGTGTCAGGTTTGAGCACTTACTCTAGAGCCAGTTCCATGGACAAAGATGAGAGCGGAGCAAAGCCTGATCCTGTTATAGTGAGCTGGAGGGAACACCTGATGTTGATCTTCACAGGAATCTCCTGTCCCAAGGCTGCATCCTCTGGGTTTTGCACAGGGCATGATCTGAGCCAGTATGTGGTTGTGTTAGAAGAAGCACCCATATCATGACTGTATTGTGGCCTATCTTAAATGAGTAGACTGTTAACTCTTGGTGCAGATCACACTAGACTAATGTCCGTATGACAAACAAACAAAACTTCCACCACACACACCACTGTAGCTAACATCCCAGCCGCCAGTCCTAGCCAAGTGCCCCAGGGCTGCTTTAGCATTGGAACCCCATTAGATGTGGTGTCTCCAGACCAGGTGGAGCCCCACTGGTGGGGTAGCTGGGCACACTTGCAATGCTTCTGTCTATGTTGTGTCTGCTCTAGGAATAAATGTCAAATACATGCCAGGGAGAAGAACTGAGTGCTTTTTACATTTTAATTAAAGAAAATTTAATTTTTTCATGCCAGTCTATTGTGCATCATGAGTTCACTTTCCAGCTGATGATGTGGAATAGTTCCATATAATGTGCTATCATTCTGAGGCAAATGCAATGAAGCAGACTTTTTTCTTCTATGAGCAGAACATTAGAAAATTGTTCACAGTGCCCATAAAGCAGCTGGCAAACTGGTTGGCTGATCTCCCAACTTTTTTTTTTTTTTGCTAGCCCAATACATTTTAATAAACTAAATAAATACAAAAAGACAATATCCACAAACACTGAAAAGGTATTACATCAGGTACAGCCTTACTTCATATTTTAAATGCTGGCTCCAGTACAGGGAACAGCCATTAAGATCAGTCATCATGTATAATATAGACAAGTACATTATTATGTCTTCATTATAATGGCAAATATTTCCATAGGGGAATGACGCATACAGAACCTGCTTTGTCATTGCCCTACATCATTTGTACCTCGGTGTAACTCTATTGACTTGAATGCAGTTACATCAATGCAAAACTGGTCTGATGTGGTGGTGAATCAGACCAATTGCAAGCCCATTATTATTATTATAAAGGTGAGAAGACAACAGGTCCTCATTCTGCAACTTATTATGTATGGGCCCAAGTTTGACGAAGTTCTTACTGTATTTGAACTGGTTGGCCCATTGTTAAAATGGTGGTCAACACATATCACATCTAGATGTAGGCTGGGATTTTCAAAGGAAAATAAAGGTGTTGGACAGCCAGTTCTCCTTGATTTGGGCATCTAATTCCTTCAGACCATTTTGAAAGTTCCAGGTGCAGTGTATAACTGACACCCAGAGGCATGGAAATTGGAGAAATAGCAAGATTAATTTATGGTGTTTATCAACAATGCCAAAGAATTCCCTTTACATTTTTAAAATATGTCTGATGTGAACTGTAACTTTGAGGGTGACAATGAATTTCAGTGCCATTTTTTAAGCTACAGCAACTTCAGTGAAGTGCAGTACCGTATTCTGGTGGCAATGACCTGAGGAGCGTCTTGAGGTTTACAGAGCGTACAGTGTGACATGACATTTTGATACACAACTAAAATCTGAAGAGCATCACATGCATGTGCAAGTCGGGTAACCTTTTTTCAGCTGACATACTGGCTTTCTGAAGAGCGAATAAGACTGAAGAATATAAGACCCTTCACGTTCTAATTTCTGTTTAGACTCAGCACACATGGTCTGCCAGTAATCATGTATGCGGAAAGGATTCAGCCTTTCCACAATAGAGCAGCAGCATTGGCTTTGAAATTTGCAGCTTAGTTATGAATATACTAGTTTCAGGGCCATATTCCACTACTAAGAGGGGATCCAAACTCAGTGGAAAGCAGACAGGTAGGTGAAAGAGCACAGACAGGGGAGAACAGAGGCTCTGTGGATATCTTCCCCGGATCCCTGATATAACACTCTCTGGGGGGTGTTGGAAAGGAAAGAAGCGGATGCAGCTTCTTCCCTCCACAAACACAAGGATTTCTCATAGTAAATTATGTACTGATAGTATTACCTCCTGCTGTAAAGGTTAGTTTTTCACCTTCTGATCTCTAAAAGCAACTTCCACCTCCCTGTAGGACCATCCATACAATTTTGGATCTCGCTTTGATGGCCCTTCTTCCAGAGGTGAATGTAAGCCAGTACACCCCGGTACGGTGCACCGACTCTTGCTGGTACACCATACCAGGGCAGCCCAGCTTCCCCAGATGGCAATTTAAAGGGCCCGGGGCTCCCAGCAGTGGCTGGAGCCCTGGGGTATCAGCAGCGGGGCTCTGGGGGTTATTTAAATGGGCCAGGGCTCCCACCGCCTCTACTGCCCTGGGCCCTTTAAATAGCTGCCGGAGCACTGACGCCCTTATCCCAGGGCTCCAGGGGCTATTTAAAAGGCCTGGGGAGTAGAGGCAGGGGAGTCCTGGGCCCTTTAAATAGCCCCCAGAGCCCTAGAGTAGCGGTGGGGCTCCAGCGACTATTTAAAGGGCTTGAGGCTCCCGCTGCCTCTACGGCCCTGGCCCTTTAAATAGCCCCCAGAGACCTGCTGCTGGAGCCCTGGTGTAGCAGCGGCAGCTGGGGGCTCCGGCAGCAGTTTAAAGGGCCGGGGCCATAGCAGCAACTGAGCCCTGGGCCCTTTAAACTGCTGCTGAAGCCCTCAGCTGCCGCTGCTACCCCCGCCGGGGAGGGGGAGAGCACTTACTGGTACAGGGCCGGGGTGTCATAAACAGATAGCTAAGGGTTAATGTTTCTTTTACCTGTAAAGGGTTAACAAAGGGAACCAAACACCT
>NC_133769.1:63440327-63444562 GCF_003597395.2 Chelonoidis abingdonii | reverse complement strand
GGAGACCAGAGTGAGCCAAACACTGGAAATTGGCTGGTGGCAGCGATATCAGATCTAAGCTGGTAATTAAGCTTAGAGGGTTCATGCTAGCTTCTCAGGTTATGAACGCTAAGGTTCAAATCTGAGTAGGAAGCTATGACACGGGGCTGGCTCTGACCCCCTCACCCAGTCCTCCTCCGCCTGAAGTCTCACCCCTTCCGGGGACCAGAGCCGGCCCCAGCCCAGCCCCGTACCGGTAAGTCTCTATTTCTACTTTCACCCCTGCCTTCTTCTGTCTGAATCATTAGGAAAATACTTCATAAATTGAAACTCTTAGGAGCAGATCTTTGACTCTTGCTCTTGCTGTGCAAATAAGACAGAAAAGCAGTTACCTTAGGATTCTTCCAGCTTCTGTGTCATCCTCTAGTTCCCACCATAATGGTATATTGACATGTCTGAAAGACAGGAAGCATGTCGAAAGTGATACTGTACTCCCATAATGCCTGGTTTCACATAGCCCTCTTAGGGCCATACCAAGCCAGCATATTTAAGAGCAGCTAGACACTGCTCTAAATGCCACCAGCCCAAGAACTGTCTCTCTCACTCCTTTTGGGCACAGTTATAAATCAGAGCTCTGGAGATTCCAAATCCCCAGTGTGTGGTTTTCCTACATATGAGCACATCAGCCTGCTCTTGTAAACTCAATCCTGAAATCTAGATTAGTCAAGACATCCACTGAAGTCAATGTGAGTTTTGGCCATATAAAGGCTGGCTGAAAAAACTTGGTCTCACTGAAGTCAGTAGCACAAATTCTGTCAATTTCAGGAGGACCAAAATTTGGCCTAGTAAGGATTCCAGGAGAGGACCTCAAGGCATCTTCCTTTTTAAGTATGATTAAAACTGCTAGATGTGTTTCGATACATTGAAGTTGAGACACTGGCAGACTAGGTGCCAGTTCTTTCCAAGGCTTTAGACCCTAGCTGAACACTGACAAATTCATTGTAGGAAACCAGTCTGATTCACCTGTGTGTTAGTATTTTTCCATTGGGTATTGGACTTATAACAATGTCTTAAGTGTTTAGACTTTATGAAATTCTTGTAAATCACTGCATGTATTAATCTCACTTATAATTTTTTTATCACAAGCTATTCGGTCATATTAAAGTTTTTGCTTTATACTGTAATTGTAAAAAATGTTTGTTCTGAAACTGTGAACACACTGAGTAGGGATCATCTCCTGCCCATCATGAAGGACTATCAAAACTAAATGGACCATTGTGGGACATCGCAACGCAAAGACTTTGTTAATTGCCTCCTCATAGCCATGAAGAAGCTACATGCAAAAGGGCTCATCCATCAGCTTGAATTTGAGAAGAAAGAAATAAAAATAGCTGACAAGAAAATGTTTCATCTCTTTTTCTGTTTGGACTCTCAGAGGGCCGGAGCTATGAAACAGAAGCAGAGATCCACAAAATCAATCTGGGTTTGCCCACAAAGACATCCAGAGCAGACAGATTACTACAGTTCTGATACCTTTTGAAACCATAGACTGTAACTCATGTTTGTCTGCTTTATCCTGTAATAACTCTCTAATTTCTTTTCTTAGTTAATAAATCCTTAGCTAGGTTACTATAGGATTAACTACAAGCATTGTCTTTGGTGTGCGATCTAAAAGACAAATTGACCTGGGGTAAGTGACTGGTCTCTTGGGACTAGAAACAACCTGAATATTTTGTGATCTTTGATATATAGCAACTACTAACACCAAGTGCAGCTTGTCTGTGTGCCAAAGTAGACTGTAATGCCCAAAGGGAGTATCTGAGACTCCATGATAAGACGGTTATAGTGCTTTAGGAGTTCATACTTCTTACAGGGTTGGTGAACCAGTTTGGGATCTCTTCCCTGCTTCTTGACAGTCTGCCCTGAAGTTGGCACTCTTGGTCATGACAGGGTGACAGTTGCAAATAGACAAATGATGGGATAATCTAACCCCTGGGTCCCTATTTACTTTTATTTTTCTGTTCAGTTGTTGAAAACTAGAACTGTATTTTTTATTCATACCAGGTGTGTAAATGTTCTCAGTTGTGTCTGTTCTTTTGTCCTCTTGACAATACTTGACCAAACTGGGTGAATAGGCAACAAAATGGCAGATGAAATTAAATGTTGATAAATACAAAGTAATGCACATTGGAAACACAATCTCAACAATACATATAAAATGATTGGGTCTAAATTAGCTGTTACCACTAAAGAGAGAGATCTTGAAATTGTTGTGGATAGTTCTCTGAAAACATCCACTCAATGTGCAGCGGCAGTCAAAAAAGCTAACACAATATTGGGAATCCTTAGGAAAGGGATAGATAATAAGATAGAAAATACCATATTGTTCTGTATAAATTCATTGTACGCCCACATCTTGAATACTGAGTGCAGATCTGGTTGCCCAGCTCAAAAAAGATACATTGGAATCGGAAAAGGTTCAGAAAAAGGCAACAAAAATTATTAGGGGTATGGAACAGCTTCCATATGAGGAGAGATTAATAAAAATGGGACTTTTCAGCTTGGAAAAGAGACGACTAAGGGGGGATATGATAGAGATCTATAAAATCACAATTGATGTGGAAAAAGTGAGTAAGGAAGTGTTATTTACTCCTTCTCATAACAAGAAGTGGGGGGTCACCAAACGAGATTAATAAGCAGTAGGTTTAAAACAAACAAAAGGAAGTATTTCTTCACACAGCATAGAATCAGCCTGTGGAACTCTTTGCCAGAAGGTTCAAAAAATAACTAGACAAATTCATGGAGAATAGGTCCATCAATGACTATTAGCCAGGATGGGCAGGGATGGTGTCCCTAGCGCCTGTTT
Organism: Chelonoidis abingdonii; assembly: GCF_003597395.2. Classification (NCBI taxonomy): domain Eukaryota; kingdom Metazoa; phylum Chordata; order Testudines; family Testudinidae; genus Chelonoidis; species Chelonoidis abingdonii. The sequence continues at coordinate 63,441,717 of NC_133769.1, read as the reverse complement.
GCCGAAAGCTGGGAATGAGCAATAGGGGATAAATCACTTGATGATTATCTGTTCTGTTCATACCCTCTGGGGCGCCTGGCTTTGGCCACTGTCAGAAGAGAGCATTCTGGGCTAAATGGACCTTTGGTCTGACCCAGTATGGCCGTTCTTACGTTCTTTATTTATTCCTCCTTGGTATTAACCATTTATACTTTAGCGCTTTTGCATCCAGTCTCAGGAATAACTCTTTTCCCAGGGCTTGTGAAATGAGCTAAGGTTAAGTCATTTTATATGTGAAATTGTAAGCTTTGATAGAAATGGAAAATATTTTCCTACCAATATGCAGAGCATTTTAAAAGAGAAAGAATGTATCTTGTAACTTCCTGTTTCTTATTTCCTTAGAAGACTAATGTCAATAGTGTTCACATATAACAATAATAATAACATTTAATGGTCTCTTAGGTTAATAACAAGAGTATATTGATTTTTCTGCATAATATAATCCATGTGAATACTTCTGATTTAAAGATGGTAAATGTGTGTAAAGACAGCCATTTTCTAGTCCCACAATGGGTAATGGGGTCATTGTTTTTGGAAATGGACTGATGTACATAAATTGATTCACAGGTTAATTAAATTTACCATTTCTACAGTTGGTTAATAAACAGTGAGAACTTTTTTTTTCCCCTTTAAATACAGTTATGAAACCTGAGACCTGTTGCTTCGGAGATGAATGAATGATGTTTGGCTATAGGCCAAGTATAATTTAATGAGTCATCCGGTGGGCTTCCAAACAGTGGCCTATTAATAGCCTCCAGCCTGACCTGGAGTTGATACATACCATGTTTTGAAATATCTTTAAGTGTTAATTTTTCAAATGTCACACCAGCCAAAGGCGCAACTGAATCAGTTATCCAGAAACTTGATGTCAAGAAGGAAAAATTATTTACCTTGTAATTTTACTTCTTTGAAGATGATATCTCATAGAATTCTCACTTTTTGAAAGTAAGTAGCACCAGGTATAGTCCGTCTAATAAAAAGAGCAATAATACATACTTTGTGTAATAACTCTCTTGGTAGTACATAGGTATGTCAGCTTTTGGTTTTATTTAGTATTGATCAGGACACACAGAATGACAGGCAGACGCAGGTATGGAGTTAAGTGGTAGGCTGCAACTTTATTAACTTAACAAAGGGAAGGTTTGGTATGTGCCTCTCCTCTTCCCCAGTGCAGGGTTACAGGGCTCCGACCATATGACCAACAATGAGAAACAGACCCTCCTCAGTTAACTAGACTTGGATGACATTTTGTAGAACTGATAAATGAAATTGTTTTTAATTGTTCACTTTATTAATGTAACTTCTGTTCATCATTCACTACACTTGTCTACATTGTAACTTCTGTTCACTG
>NC_133769.1:63376544-63438383 GCF_003597395.2 Chelonoidis abingdonii | reverse complement strand
CCTTTACAGACAGGCCTGAATATCTATATCCTAATACAGGACTCTGCACTTGTCCTTGTTGAACCTCATCAGATTTTTTTTGGCCCAATCCTCCAATTTGACTAGGTCACTCTAGACCCTATCCCTACCCTCCAGCATATCTACCTCTCCCTGCAGCCTAGTGTCATCTGTGAACTTCCTGAGGGTACAATTAATCCCATCATCCAAATCATTAACAAAACTGACTGCAGAACTGACCCCTGGGGCACTCTGCTTGATACCCGCTGCCAGCTAGACATCAAGCTGTTGATCAGCACCCGTTGAGCCCGACAATCTAGCCAGCTTTCTATCCACCTTATAGTCCATTAATCCAATCCATACCTTTTTAACTTGCTGGAAAGAATACTGGGGGAGACCGTATCAAAAGCTTTGCTAAAGTTAAGATATATCACATTCACCACTTTCCCCATACCCACAGAGCCAGTTATCTAATCATAGAAGGCAATCAGGTTGGTCAGGCATGACTTGCCCTTGGTGAATCCATGTTGACTGTTTCTGATCGCCTTCCTCTCCTTCAAGTGTTTCAAAATGGATTCCTTAAGGACCTGCTCCATGATTTTGCCGGCGACTGAAGTGATGCTGACCGGTCTGTAGTTCCCTGGGTTCTCTTTCTTCCCTTTTTAAAGGCTGGGCCTATATTTGCCTTTTGCCAATCATCTGAGACCTCCCCTGATCGCTACAAATTTTCAAAAATAATGGCCAATAGCTCTGCAATCACATCTGCCAACTCCCTCAGCGCCCTTGGATACATTAGATCTGGACCCATGGACTTGTGCACGTTCAGCTTTAATGTTTAATGCACATCTCGGCATTATTCTTCCTCTCAACCCCCCAGGAGCTGGGCCATCCACCTGTTGCTTCGACCAAACTCCCCCTTCCTCTCCAAGACGGGAGAGGTATTTGTGCACCAAATACCCTTCAACACAGGTACCTCTGACGAATACATGTTAATAGCATCTCTTCTTATTACTTTATCTAGTTTTCAAACTATGTTCTTTGGATGGTTTATAACATTAATAATACTGGAAATTAAAAGCAACATTTATCATACTCTTGGAATCTCTAGAGCGAAACCCAATTTGTGTTATAAGGATGCCTTAGATGCCAAGATATTGCTACACATCCTCCTAGTTAGTTGCCCTACCATGTCATAACCCTCCAGTACCTCTGGTTGAATTTGGTCTTGTTATGGATTGTGTGTCTTTTACCTACTTATCCTTTGCAGACATAGGAGGCTACTCATACAACAGTCTCAAGACAGCTTGTTGGGTTTGAATAAACACATTTTACTGAGACTTTCATGCGAATCTGCAAAAGCCTTGAAGAGTTCAGTAACACAATTGTACTGCACATGTTGGCTCTGAATGAAGAATTCTGATGAACCTAAACTGCAATATTCTTTTAACTGACAAATGATTTAAACTATATGAAGAGACAGATTTTTGGTGAATAAAATACCAAATTCCACACTTATGATTTGAATTTATGAGGTTGGAGCAGGAGGCCTTTTCCCTAGGATTTTACCAGTTTTAAATTAATTGCTCTAATTTATGGATCCAGCGATTTATAAAAAAAAGATGGAAAGCCTAGATGAATACTGTAGGAAGGTATTTGACTGATAAAATGCTTGTTTCCTGCTCTGTCATTTCAACTTCCTTCTGTCAGCATTCCTCAATTCCTGGCTGAAAGAAGAATACAATTCTTTCAAACAGTATGTTTAATTCCCACAACTGCACTGCATCTTGTGTCAAGTAAACATTGTGTGTGGCAGAAAGCTGCCTCAGCATAGTACTTCAGCGGGACTAATGGTGGGAGAGGTAGCACAATAATAAGAGTTAAAAACAAATCTTCTTCTTTCCTTCAGGCAACAACTGGGCAGAGACAGATAGAGAAGGAAGGGTCAAGTAATAGGTCTGTAGCTCTGGGGTGGATCAGCCAGTGAAAGGAGTCTGAAATGTTATGTATTCAATAGGGCAGCAGAAGGTCAGAGATTACATTAAATATGAACAATCCAGTCTTATATTCCCATTCATAAAATACAATTTCTGCATTAATGTTGCTGAACATTTCAAATTCTGCTCTTTATTTTTATTGAAGGAAAGTGAGGAGTATCATAGACAAGCCACATGACAGGTACCCATCCTGAGGAACATACAGCCTCAATATACTCCTCACAATAAGAATGGCAATAAACACTTGGAGACTGATTCTGCCACTCTCTTCTGACACTGTGTAGTACACTGCTCAGTGACTACTAGTCCCACTGATTGAAATGAGGCAACTGGTAGAACAGGTATTATTCAGTATGAGTAAGGGTGGCAACACTGGACCCAGGATTACAACTCATGTGGTGTGCTTAATGTTATCAGATAATTTATTTGAATACATTAATGCTAGAGTTTGTGGGCAATTTCTAGAGTGAAGGCTGGACTTCAGGGGAAGGTGGATTGAAAGAAATGAGTCAAGGAAAGATTTGAAGAGAAGTAAGGCTGAATAATACACAGGAACAGAAAGCTGTTCCAAGCATAGGGTACTGAACTAGGAAGGTGATTGTTTGTAGAAAAAGAAAACTAAGAGAGCACAAAGGCATGCCATGTAGGCAGAGCATAGGGTTGCTAATGAAAGAGTGATGTGAGATGAGAGACTAGTTGTAGGCGGGGGCTGCACTGTAAAGATCCTGGGCAAATTCGATTTTAACTTAGAAAAATTCTACTTAGAGAATTTGGTTATGATCTAAGAGTCACTGTGCAATTGGGAAAGTAACTGGGCATGTGTAACTCCTCTGAAGTCAGGTCTGCCTGTTTGTCTACCAATTCAATAAGACAAACATGCATTAGTTTAGACATTCATCATGGCTGTGTTCAGAACCAGAAGAACTGGAAAGAAATGGTTACTTACCTTACACTAACAGTGGTTCTTTGAGATGAGTTGTCCATATATATTCTACACTTGGCGATATGCATGTGCCTCAGATGCTCAAGGTCAGAATATTTTGGCCAACGATGTCCAGTGGAGCCACACATGCACTTTCAGTGTCCTCATGCCCCAGACCAAGGGCAGAGCCAGGCCAACCATCATTCAAATCCTTCTTTAATTCAGACTCCAGAAGTTATAAGAGTGCAGCAGCAGGGGAGGAGGGTGTGTTATGGAATACATGTGAACAACACATTTCAGAGAAGCACAGTTACTATAAGGTAACTATATTTTCTATTTTGAGTGCTCTACAACAAATATTTCATGCTTAGTGATGCACAAGCGGTGCTCTGATTAGAGCAGATGGTGTGTGGAGTCTACTTAAATAAAGATTGCACAGCTTTTTTTGCTTCCAAAGGGAGGAATACCTCATAGAAGGCATGGACTGAACCCCATGTAGCTGTTTTGCATGTATATGAGATAAATATGCTTCTCAAACCCCACATAATCTGTCTGAACAGCAGTGGAATGACACCTAATTTGAGTTGGGGAATTTAAATTGGCTATCTCATAATAGCTTTATATCAAAATACACCCAGTTAGAGACCCTGGCCCTTCAAAATTCTACTAAAAGGCCAAGAGAGACTTTAAATGACTTGGTTCTATGTAGATAAAATAACAGGGACCTACGGATATCTAGAGTAACCTCACCTCCTTCTGATTAGAATATGATTTAGGGATGAAAACCATCAAATGGATCATTTGGTTCAAGTGAAAATACAAAAAAAATTAGACAAGAATTTAATATGGAGATAATCTTATCTTTATATTATATAGGTACTATAAATGCCTGTATTTTCCCAGTTCTTTTGGTTGATGAATTGCTATTAAAATGTCATGGACAAGTGCAATAGGGAAGCAAGTTGCCAAGCGCTCAAACCCACTAGGACTACATTGAGGTCCCAGGGAGGAGGAAGCTGCCTGAGTGGAAGGAAAACATATATGAAATTCTTTAGGAACCTAGCCACTCTAGGGTGGGAAAAAAAACTGTGTAGCCCTAGATAGGGGGATGATGGTTTCCGAGTGAGCTATAATAGAGCAAATAGGCTGTCCTGAGGTCCTTAAAGTCATCGAGTAGTCCAGGATAGCTAGAATGTTCATTAGAATAGGAGTCATATGGCATTACTAAACCCAAATAATAAATCTTTTTCACTTGGCTCTATATATGAATATGGTTGAATCTTTTTTTTTTGCTTTCAACCAAAATGTTCTGGATGTGAATAAAGCGGGATCTTTCCATATCATTCAGCCAGCCAGTATCCAAGTTACGAGGTGCAAGGTTGTAGATGCAGGATATTTCTGTTGCCTTGTGAGATTAAGTCAGAAAGAAGAGGTAATGGCTTTGGAGGATGAATTAACAAGTTCATCAGGGCTGGATACCAAACATGTCTTAGCCAGTTATCATGACTGCAGCCAAATCCTGTCAGATCTTTCTTAGTACCCTTAGAATCAAAAGACTGAGAAAAGATAAACACACATCATCCCTGGAATATGCATAATGAGGAATATTTCCAACAGCAATTCTTCAGAAGACTCTGAGGTATTTGTTCTTCCTGTCTGTAGCAAAAAGTTCAGTGGAAGGTTAATCCAATTTTCAAAAGATGTCTGAGTAATGGAATCTTTGTTTGTCCACTTGTGATCTATTGAAATGTGCCTGCTTGGATGATCTGCTAGGGCATTTTGCAGCCTTGGAAGATGTAGCATTATGGGAGAGGCTGTTAAATCAGTTACAAAGCCCAACAGCCTTTTGAGTGCCTGTCTTTGTAACCCCTAGAAGTTCCTATAGAGAAGGCCCTCGGGTCTCTATTTGAGACAAAAAGGTCATATGTGTGTAGGGTAAAAGTGAAAGAACTGCTGAATGCTTACCACAGGGCATGGGAAGCAAACTGCTGCTCCAGTGCTGTGCCCATGAGCTGCCAGTTCTACAAAGAGCTGGATGGGATACTCAGTGGTGACCCCACCTCCACTGCAAAGGCCCCATGGATACTTAGGTGGCTCGCGTGTCAGTCAAGAGTGGGCCGAGCCAGGAGGAGGAAGACCCTCCCTTGATTCCCTGCTCATCCTCAGCAGCGAGATATCTTCCATAATGATCACATCCTGTGGAAAATGTGAGGACAGGAATGATTATCAGTTATCAGCCCCCCTGCCCCCCCTAGTGCTGGCTCTCCCAAAGAGCCACATGCCCAGTGTACAGCAGGTTTGGGGAAGAGTGTTTTACTTGCATCTGATGAAGTGGGTATTCACCCACAAAAACTTATGCTCCAATACATCTGTTAATCTATAAGGTGCCACAGGACTCTTTGTCATTTTTTACAGATTCAGACTAACACGGCTACCCCTCTGATACTTACCTGCCCCTGTGGGTACTCACTGTTTTGTTGCTAATGTGCTTGCCTGGGGTCAGCCAGTTAGTGATAGGCGTGTGAGTACTGGCTGTGTTTTAAAGCACTGAATCAGTGTGTCTGTGTTGCAAACAATACTGCTTCTGTAAAATGTTGCATTTAAATTTCACAGAGATGACCTTGGGAGCCCAGCCTCCCTCTTTGTTATCGGCAGCAGAACGGCTGTGGAGAATTAGAAAGCAGCCATGAAGAAGTGTGGAGGACTTTCTTCATGAGGTTATGATGCACTCTCCCTCCAAGAAACAGGAATTGTAGGAGTGGCAGGACAGTGAGAAGAGGGACCAAAACATTATGGAGAGCCAAGTGGACACACTCCAGGTGATACTAGCTCTTCAAATTAAGCAGCTCTGCGACCACTCTCCTCTGCAGACGCTGTCACAAAACTCTTTCCCATGTGCCCCACACACACACTGCCAACACACTCCTGGCTCCCATCTCTACCCACAACATTCCACTCCCCCCTCCTCAGAGTCCAGTACTGTGGACTCCCACTACCTATTGCACTCAACATCCATTCCTCTGCAGTTTGGCCCTGCTGAAGCACAGCACCAGCTGCATTGTACTCCAAAGGAGAAGATCGAGTATGATCCCTGGACATACAAAATCTGCAGCCATCCTAGGACCCCTCCTTCTCTATAGACCTTCCCTTCCCCCCCTTCCCCTCTTTTTCATTTGACTCTCTCCTCTGATTGTTGTCTTTTAATAAAAGAATTGTGTCTGTATGAAAGCAAACTTAATTCTATTAAGTGAAAGCAAAAAGAGCACTGCAAAGCAACATACAGTTATGTTAAGACCCCTTCTTGCATCATGTGCACCAATCACCTCCTAGCATTACAAGCTCTGCAATCCCAAGCATAGCAACAAATATTATTGGCTTTCAGCTTCAAATTGTTACCTCAAGGCATCCCTGATCCTTATGGCCCTGTGCTGTGCCCCTCTAATAGTCCTGGTATCTGGCTGTTCAAACTCAGCCTCCAGGTGCTGAGCCTCTCTGGGCCAGCCCTGAGTGAAGCTTTCAACCTTCCCTTCTCAAATATTATAGAGCTTACAGCATGTGGGTATAAGCATGGGAATATTGTCATCAGCCATGTCCAGCTTCCCATATGGGCATCACTAGTGGGCTTTCAAATAGCCAAATGCACACTCAACAGTCATTCTGCACTTGCTTAGCCAGTTGTTGAACCAATCCTTGCTGCTGTCAAGTTGCCACATGTATGGCTTCATAAGCCATGGCATTAAAGGGTAGGCAGGGTCTTCCAGGATCACAGTGAGCATTTTGACTTCCCCTATGGCGATCTTCTGGTCCAGGAAGAAGGTCCCTGCTTGCAGCTTCTTGAAGGCCAGTGTTCTGAAAGATGCGTGCATCATGCACCTTTCTGGACCCCCCCTGTGTTAATGTCCTTGAAATGCCCACAGTGATCCACAGACACCTGGAGAACAATTGAGAAATATCCCTTGCGATTAAGGTACTTTGTGACTAGATGGTCTGGTGCCAGAATTGGAATGTGCGTGCCATCTATCACACCTCCGCAATTAGGGAAGCCCATTTGTGCAAAGTCATCCACAATGTCACGCATGTTGCCCAGAGTCACGGTCTTTCAGAGAAGGATGCGATTAAGGGCCCTGCACACTTCCATCAACATGACTCCTCCAACGGTCGACTTTCCCACTCCAAACTGGTTAGCAACCAATCGGTAGCAGTCTGGGGTAGCCAGCTTCCACCTGCTTCTCCAGTGACAGGGCAGCTCTCATTCTCATGTCCTTGCGCTGCAGGGCCGGGGCAAGCTCATCATGCTGTCCCATGAATGTGGCCTTCCTCATCCGAAAGTTCTGCAGCCACTGCTTGTCATCCCAGACATGGATGATGATGTGATCCCACCACTCAGTGCTTGTTTCCCTATCCCAAAAGTGGTGTTCCACTGTGGTCAGAACCTCTGTGAATACTACAGGCAATCTCATGTTATAGCTACTATGGATGGCGAGATCACTGATGTAGTCCTCTTGCCTTTGTAGTTTGAGGAATAACTTCACTGCCACTCATGATGTGTTGGTAAGAGTGAGCAGCATACTGATCAGCAGTTCATGATTCATTCCTGCAGCCTGAAAGAGGCAGGGCGCACAGTACACAAACTGTTGAAAGATGGCACCAATTGCAGACGGAAGCACAGGGATTGTTGGAATGTGAAGCAATGCATCACGGGGCATTGGGACTGGACCCAGAGTGCCCCGTGAACCCACAAATCTTAGCAGCCAAAGAGAAAGAGGTGCTCTGTGAGGTAGCTGCCCAGAGTGCACCACTCCAAATAGTGCTGCAAGTGCCGCAAGTGTGAACACGCTATTGCACAGGCAGCTGTCAGTGTGAACACACAACAGCATTTTCCTTCTGCGCTCTCTGAGCAGCGCTGTAACTGCCGGCGCTGTAACTTTGCCAGTGTAGACATGCCCTAAAGCTGAGCTAATAGTTGATTTATTATTATTTTTGGCTGGATCAAAAATATCTGAAAAATGTTGGTTTGTTTCTAGTCAAAACTCATTTTTTTCAATGTTTCTCACAATAATAAATTAATTTACTAACTAATCGTTAGGTCAAATGAAGTGTTTCAAATGTGAATTGAAATGGCATTTTAATCATAATTACAATTCAAGATTAAATGTAGATTTAAAATTACATTGTCAAAACAAACCATTTTGACATTTCTGATTTTTTTGTTTTCAGAGGGCTTTGTTTTCAACTGAATTTCACCTAAATTTGTGAATAATTCTGATGCCCTGAAAAATGCATGATTCCATGAATTTATTATTCTCTGAAAAAGTTCCACCCAGGTTTGTGTGAGATTCATCTAGATCTTCAGAAAAGAAAGATGTTTCCCAGGATAGGAATACTGTATAGTCTTCCTCATTTTAGACTGTGTGTCAATGAATGAAACTCAGAAAGAAAACTGGTTGCAGTTTATTGGGAGATGGTGGGGAATAATGAATAACTCAGCTATACACAGAAACAAAATTGTAATTCCCTGCCCCCACCTGTCAGTATGTAACCCTCCTGACAGGTGTTGTCAGCAGCAAAAAGGGCTTGGTTCAGATATCTAGGGATTCCTCTTAAAATTACAGGACACCACTGGCTTGAACCCCCACTGAAGCATCTTGCATCCAGCATACTAATGGTGAATTGAGTCACTAACTGTGCCTGAAACAATTTTCACAAACACAGAATAACGAGCATTGCCTATTTGGATGTTTTCAAGCTGTGCAAATCTCAGAATAACACTTTTTAATTGACACATTTCTGCTTGTTGTCTTTTGAACAACCTGAGACAAACTAACCACTATCTCCCTTGCCCCTTTCACTAGAAAAATCACAGGAAGAGAGTAATGAGAAAAGAAACTTTTGAAAAAATCCACTCATGTATCTCTCTGCAAATCGTGACTTAGGAGAGTCATGAGTCTGCTCTCATGCCCCACAGATCCCAGGAGAGAAGGGCTTTCTGTGACATCTGGCATCTTCCCTGGAAGTGCAGCTCAAATTAAGCCATGCTCCCAGGGCCTCCCTGTCCAAGGGATGACCCACCCTTTAAAAAGAGGGGGTAGGGTGGTGCAGAAAAAGTAAAACAGTTTGAAGATATATGGCCTTTTCCTGGAAATGGAGGAAATGCTGCAGCCTCCTCCAAATCTTGCTCCATCTCCACTTCCAGTCTTCTCAATCTCTAACTTCTTCCTCTTTAATGATAATGTTGAGTATGTAGTACACACACACACACACACACACACACACACACACAACTTCCTTCATGGCACAAGACAGATGTGATCTGTATGAGGGAGAGCGCCTATGTACATGGAATTCCCTGAGGTGGAAACACAAGCAATGTAAAATAACTACTTTTAAATCATGTAAATGGAGATTATTCCCTTCTTCCTCCCCTGGCCCCTCAAATGCTTAGAAAAGGAAGAAAGAGTGAGAGGACATTCTAATATGTTGCATGAGGCATTTCTACGTGTTTCCGGTGTTAATGTCAAACAGCTTGTACAGCTTTGTTGTGGGGAACAATGTCCCATCAAATAGAGTCAAAGGAGTGAAGATACATCCATTTAGAGAAAGAACTATTTCTAACCCAGTGCGAACAGCTTAGCAGGATGATGTATGGGAACAACATTCTTTTTCATAGATTCTTTCTTGAAACACATAAATCTCCATGGTCTTGTCTAGCCTTAGCCTCAGTTTTAACCTTAGCTGCATTCAAAATGCCTTAGTTACTAATGCTTAGCAAAACACTTTTAGCTCTCTGTAAACTTTAAAGCAACAATACTTGTGTGAAACAGTAAAGAGGAAATAATAGTGCAGAAAGCCTAAGTTGCCTCTGTTTCCTCCAGTTCTTTGATTTTTACTTTGATAAATTCTATCCAGTTCAACATCTATATTTTAACTGAAATTCAGGGCTGCTAGCAGTATTATTGTTGCAAAAAAGTGGTTATGGGATGGTCTGGTTCCAGCTGGAAGGCCCAGTTCTCTCATATTTCTATTTTTATATAATTCCCAAAGATGCACACTTGGAACTTGATCCTCCAGTGCCTTGTACCTTTTATACTCTGTGCAGAGTTGGTGGAAAATCATTACCAAGCAGAGACCAAAAGCTGAATTTCTTTAATATATTGTAGTTAACAGAGCTATGCTTTATGCTCCACTTACTTTCACTAGTTGTATACTTGCATAGGTGAGACTACACCACCAGTTGCCTATTGGTGGTGGATCAAACCCTTAGCATGCAATGAGATACTGGGCCTAATTCTCCTCTCAGTCTACTGTAAATCAAGAGAGTGTAAAACCAGCGTGAGAGAAGAATCAAGTCCATTGTCTTTGTTATATTTAGTACAAGATGCAGCAAAGCCTCCATAACAGCTGAGAAGACATCTCTGAGTTTTGAAACCTGGGCCCAGCATTGCCTGGGGCGCTTTTCTGCTGAAGTGCTGCCAGATACTGGGAGTGGAACAGCAGCTCATTTCATGGAACATTTTGCAGTGACTTGTAGATGGTCCCAGACTCATATTCCTCCTCCACCCCACACCAACCCTTTAATGTACAGTGTAGATACTCTGGGCCCAGGTTTGAAAATTCAGAAATGCTTTGTCAGCCATCATGGTGGCATTGGGCCTGTGATAGCAGGACATCCCCAACAACAGCTGAAATGGGAACTTTCACTGTATAGAGGGTAGAGGTGGGGCACTGCCTATGTCAATATTGATTTTCTCATTTATTTCCATGGGCTGCAAGGGGAATAGAATCTCCCCACCCCTCTTCCTGACCCATCCCCCTCTAAACATATTCCCACCTATCCCCATCTCCTTCATATCTCCAAATTGCTTCAATCATATGGATCTTAATGCCATGGAGAGCCCTCCATTTGGTTCTTGAAATGGGGGATGGGTGCTGTCCCTTTTCTCATGGGCACGAGTGGAAGTATTCTGTCTCTGTATAGATCTCAGAGGCACAATCTGGTTCTTGGAACTAAAATCCCCAGAGAGTTGGGCCATCGCAACTACATCATCAGCAAAACAAGATCTCAGTTCTTCAGATCTAATTCCCAGTGATTTCAGATCAAACTAAAATTTATAAATGCTTGATTTTTTTTTCTGTATTACTTTAATGAAGGAAGCTTTTCCTGGTATCCTCACAGCTCAAAAGCCTGATTTACATAGTTAACTTTAATTAAAAAAACAATGTGGAGCTAGTTTCCCAGGAAGGTTTCTCTTACATATCCCTGCTTTAATCCAAACATTAGATGCTCCTAATGTGTGACCCTAATACAGAAATACAGAAAAGATACCAATTTAATGTACATGTGATTGATCTATCTAGCCTACCTGATATCTCTGAGGAGTTATTTCACAAACAATAATTTACTTGTTTATTTTGGGAGCTTTGCACACAAAACACTAAGCCTCATTCACTGGATCTTACTGTAGGGTCATTTCAGGTTTTTTTAAAAAACAGATCCATCAAAAATCAATTCTCAAGACTGGAAGCTTGGTATCTTTTATAACTGTAAAAGCAGCAGAGAATCCTGTGGCACCTTATAGACTAACAGACGTTTAGTTTAGTCTGTTAGTCTATAAGGTGCCACAGGATTCTCTGCTGCTTTTACAGATCCAGACTAACACGGCTACCCCTCTGATATTTTATAACTGTGACCTCTACCTATCTTTAGAATTTTTACTCTTAATACTTTTGACTCTTAATATGGATGTTTCTATAATTATTAACCTATTCAATGTGATATTATGTCTATAAAGTCTGTATTCCACAGTAGATTGATTTAATGCATTTGTTACCTCTTCTTCAGGGAAGTCTAGAATAACTTAATTGAAAGAACAATCTTGTTATAAGTGCTAGTTGACATGCTCCCTAATAGCAGTGCCTTTGCAGTTTACAGTTATTAGCTGTGGCTTCTTCTCTGAAGAGCAAAACTTGTGCTCCTTTACATGGGAGAACCTAAGTGCAATAGAACAGATGGGATTCTGTGCAGAGGGTTACAATATCTGTGCAGGATGCAAAAAGCTCATGCACAGAGAACTTCACCCACTGCATGTCAGAGAATCCCAACCATGGAGGAATGTCACAGGCATTTGTAGACAGGGGGCAAAAAGGGGATTAATGGCCATCAGTCAAATCCCTTGTGGAATATAGATGCTACTACACCCAGCAAATGTGGAGCATTCATAGCACTTGCGTATCAACTTTGTTTATTCTGGCTTGGTCCAGCCCATACTAATGTTAGCCTACTGGTTCTGTTGCAGAGCTGGATGAATATATGGTTTTTTTTGGTTGGCAAACTGATATAAAAACAATTTTAGAAAAATTCATTTGGATTCACCTTGAGAATGTTTCAAATGAAACATTTTATTTCATTTTTAACTTTCCTTTCAATGACTTTGAATCAAATTTCAAAAAAATGTCATTTAAAATCAGAAAATTAAAACTCATTTTGAAATGGAAAAATGAAACAGTTCAGTGTTTTCTGATTTTTGTTTTTGGGTTGGAGGTGTGGGTGAATTTTGACCAAAACAATTTGGCAAATTCAACACAAATTCAGAAAAAGCTTCGGTCAACTCAAATTAGAATTTTTTTATTAAAATAGTTTTACCTCCAAAATTTTGCGTAATTTCATTAGTTGTGTTATAATATTGATGGGTATGCAGAACTATAATGAAGTCAGTGAAACAGAACATTTCAGACACATGCTCCAGAACATCAGATTCACAAAATGCCATTACAACTCATTGAATTCTATAATATTTGACTAATGAAGAAATTATTTACTTCCAAGGCAATTTTAACCAGTTAACTCTAGGAAACTTTCACGGGAGAGTGCATCAGCTACTTTGTTAGAAGCTCCTGAAATGTGTTGAATTTCAAAATCAAAATCTTGGGGAGCTAAACTCCATCAAAGAAGTTTTTTGTTGTTTCTCTTGGCAGTATGAAGCCACTTTAGCGCAGCATGCTTGGTTTGTAGCTGGAAACGCCATCCTCAAACGTATGGGTGTAGCTTTTCCAGGGCATATACAATGGCATAGCATTCTTTTTCACTGATTGACCAGTGGCTTTCCCTCTCAGACAGTTTCTTGCTGAGAAACACGACAGGATGGAATTCTTGATCAGGTCCTTCCTGCATTAAAACTCCTCCTACACCACGCTCAGATGCATCTGTGGTTATTAGGAATGGTTTGTCAAAGTCTGGGGCCCTTAGCACAGGGTCAGACATGAGTCTCGCCTTAAGCTGGTTAAAGGCCTTCTGACATTCATCAGTCCACTTAACTGCATTTGGCTGTGTCTTTCTGGTCAGGTCTGTCAGTGGGGCAGCGATTTGGCTGTAGTGTGATACAAATCGCCTGTAATATCCAGCCAAGCCTAAGAACGATTGGACCTGTTTTTATGACTTGGGGATAGGCCACTTTTGGATAGCATCCACTTTGGCCAGTAGGGGGTTTATAGTTCCTTCACCCATCTGGTGTCCAAGGTAAGTCACCCTATTTTGGCCTATTTGACACTTTTTAGCCTTAACAGTTAGTCCTGCCTGCCTGATGTGCTCGAAGACTTTTTCCAGGTGCTCCAGGTGTTCTGCACATGAATCAGAAAAAATGGCCACATCATCAAGGTAGGCAACTGCAGATTCTCCCAGTCCCACTAGGAGACCATCTACAAGTTTTTGGAAGGTGGCGGGTGCATTTCGCAGTCCAAAAGGAAGCACATTAAATTCATACATCCTTGCATGGGTGATTAAGGCTGACCTTTCCTTGGCGGGTTCATCTAGTGGTACTTGCCAGTACCCCTTGGTTAAGTCTAAGGTAGACATGAATTGGGCATGTCCCAATTTCTCCAATAGCTCATCCGTGCATGGCATTGGATAGTTGTCGGGACGAGTTACAGCATTTAGCTTACGGTAGTCCATGCAAATGCATATTTCCCAATCCGGTTTGGGAACTAGAACCACTGGAGATGTCCATGCACTGTTAGAGGGGCGGATTATATCCATCTGTAGCATGTCCTGGATCTCCCATTCTATAGCAGTTTGGGCATGAGGTGACACCTGGTAGGATGGGGTTCTAAACTGGGTGAACATTACCTGTGTCAATGGAGTGGTATGCCCGTTCGGTTCATCCTGGCGTGGTTGAAAACATTGGTGCGAAGCTAGTGCACAGCTCCTTGATCTGCTGTTGCTGCAGAAGTCCAAGGATCGTGGAGAGGTTCACCTCTTCCACTCCACCATCTCTTTTTCCGTCATAGTAGACTTCAGGCCACTCAGGGTCATCTGTTCCCTGGGCTGTAAACTGGGAAACCTTTAATTCTCTGGAATAAAAGGGCTTAAGAGAATTAACATGGTATACCTTAGGCTTTATGTTGGAGATGGGGAATGCTACGAGATAGGTAACCACTCTTAGGCGCTCCTGGTCCGTGAATGGTCTTTCCCATGATGATTCCAATTTAATGGGCCTGGAGCACCTTTAATACCATGACTTGGTCTCCTACTTTGAAGGACTGTTCTCTGGAATGTTTATCATACCAGACCTTTTGCTCCTCTTGAGCATCCTTTAGGTTTTCTTTAGCAAGGGCTAAAGAGTGTTGGAAGGTGCTTTGTAGGTTGCTTACAAAGTCTAGAATGTTAGTTCCTGGAGAAGGCATAAACCCCTCCCATTGCTCCTTTACCAACTATAATGGTCCCATAATCTCTTGGCCATACACAAGTTCAAACGGTGAAAACCCTAAACTGGGATGTGAAACAGACCTGTAGGCAAAAAGCAACTGCTGCAAAACTAGGTTCCAATCATTGGACTGTTCATTTACGAATTTACGTATCATGGCCCCCAAAGTTCCATTAAATCTCTCCACTAGGCCATTGGTTTGATGGTGGTAAGAAGTGGCAACCAAGTGATTCACCCCATGAGCTTGCCACAGGTTTTTCATGGTCCCTGCCAGGAAATTAGTTCCTGAATCGGTAAGGATGTCAGAGGGCCAACCTGCCCTGGCAAAAATGTTTGCTAGTGCCTGCCACACACTTTTAGCCCTGGTGTTGCTTAGAGCTACTGCTTCTGGCCATCGAGTAGCAAAATCCATGAAAGTCAGTAAGTACTGCTTTCCTCTGGGGGTCTTCTTTGGGAAAGGACCCAGAATATTTACAGCTACTCGCTGAAATGGGACCTCAATTATCGGGAGTGGCTGGAGAGGGGTTTTGACCCGGTCTTGGGGCTTTCCCACTCATTGGCACACCTCACAAGACCGGACATAATTAGCAACGTCCTTGCCCATTCCTTCCCAGTAGAAGGACTTCCCCATCCAGTCTTTGGTTCTGTTCACCTCAGAATGGCCACTGGGATGATCATGAGCTAAGCTCAAGAGCTTTCCCCTGTACTTAGTTCGAACTACCAACTGTTTTTGAGGACGCCAGTCTTCCTGGTGTCCTCCAGAAAGAGTTTCCTTGTATAGAAGTGCTTGTTCTACAACAAAACGGGATCGGTTAGAAGAGCTGAGAGGCGGTGAGGTACTCCATGCCGCCACCCATGCTTTCTGAAGGCTGTCATCTGCTTCCTGCTGAGCCTGGAACTGTTCCCTTGTTGCTGGAGACATCAGTTCCTCCTTGGACTGTGGACTTGGGCTTGGTCCCTCTGGAAGAGATATAGGTGAAGGTGTTGTTTTCGTTGATTGTGAACCGCTCTCTGCTGGTGCACTCTGTGATATTTCAGACTCTGGCTGAGCCTCTTGGGTAGGGTTGTCTGCTGCTTCTGCTAGTTCAGACCCGCTGGTGCCCTCTGGCATTGGAGTTATAGATGGGTTTGCAAGTGCTGGAGTCAGTGCTGGCAACGGTTCTGGTGCTGGTTGCTTTACCAGTTCCGGTTCTGAGACTGCATTCACTATGACTGTCGCATTCATGGGTAGAAGATCCGGTTCCACCACCTCTGTATGGGTGTCTGGTAACACAGATGGGGCCCTGGTGGACGGCTCAGGAACAGGGATGGGTGTGGAAGCTTGCTTGGCCTGGCTGCGTGTGACCATTCCCACCCTCTTGGCCAGCTTCACAGTCCCCCAGTAGCATGGGGATGGGATAATTGTCACTTGGGCCTCTGGGTTGAATTTGAGGTCCACTAAGGATTGGTGGATAGATGACACTTGTGCCCCAGTGTCCCTCCACGCGATAACCTTCTTTCCACCCACTCTCAATGTTTCCCTTCGCTCCGAGGGTATTTGAGAGGCATCTGGGCCTGGGGATCTTGGTGATTGTGTGAGAACTGTAATCGTGTTGGTTCTGGCGCAGTGGCCTTTATATGTCCCAGTTCATTACATTTTAAACTTGCCCAGCTGACTGGTCACTGGTTGCTGGAGACTGGTGAGTGGGACAATAAGTGTCTGGGGCTTTCCTTGGTTGTAGATGGGGCGCTTGGGTTGCCCTGCTGTGATAGAGTTTAGTTTCAGTTTGCCCTCTCTGATATTCGCTCGAACTGCTAGTAGTTTTTTTCTTTTCTGCCACTTCCACCCATTTGGCTCCAATTCCCCGCCTCGGTTACAGTTTTGGTCTCACATCTAGGATGTACATTTCTATTGCCTCAGGAACACCCTCAAGAACTGCTTCATTTGCATTCACAAGGACAGCTTTCTAGAGATTTAGGCACTTGCTCCTGATATCCAGGCATCCCAATTCTTTCCAATGTGGTAGATGTGTCGGGTAAATGACACATCTGGTTTCCACCTTAGGGCTCTGAACGCCGCGGCATGCCAGGGTTGTTAGCCCCATTCTGATCTGCCTTGTTTGAAAAGTTTGTGATTGTTTCATGCGTTCCTTAGACATTTCCAGCTGCCACCTCTGCTAAGGGTCCACTGAGCTGTGGCCTCAGCTCTATCAGTACTTGGTCTGTAGAGATGCTGTACCCAAGGCAGACCCTTTTGAAATTTCTAAGAGGCCTCAGGATCATCAACTGCCTTGTAGGTGGGAAATTTCTGGGATGGAAGCAGTACCTGCTGAGAAGGGTTGTTAGGGTGGCTGGTCACATCCTGCTTAGCCTTGCTAACTCCAATGCATGCCTCTGGGCTCCCTCTGGATCTCCATGCCCTCTGGTGTGCAGCCTCATCGCTTGGCCATCTGTTTGTCATGTTCCTTTTGCTCTCCTCAGCCTGGAATTTGGCTAATTCCAGCTCCTGTTGTATGGGTTTTTTTTGATTGCTGACATGTTTCCTGCTCTTCCTGAGCTATCTTGGTTTGCAAGGTTAAAAAAACAAACCCACAGCTTTTAACTGACTTCTCAGAATGAGAAAAGAGACCAGAAAAACTGGTTTGTGACTTGTCTTTTGCAAACTGTTAATACCCTCAGCTAAGCCCAGCTGAAATCCTTCTAACAAAGCCTTGTTAGAAAAACTTTATCTGTTTGCATTTGGGTATCTCTCCTTCACTGCTTCTCCAGCATGTCAAAGGAGGAAAAAAAAATCTGGCTAGGTTCCTTTAAATTTCTCCACTGCTCACTGTCATAGGTCCACCCCCACTCTGAACTTTAGGGTACAGATGTGGGGACCTGCATGGACACTTCAAGCTTAATTACCAGCTAGATCTGGTTATCGCTGCAACCATCAGAATTCTTAGTGTTGCTCACTCCCTTCCCCCAAACCTTCCTCCCTGGGAAGCCTTGAGACTCCTTCACCAAATTTCTGATGAGTCCAGATCCAATCCTTGGATCTTAACCCAGGAGAATGTAACCATCCCCCCTTCTTTCCTTCACCAATTCCTGGTGAGTCCAGATCCAATCCCCTGATCTTTAAACAAGGAAAAATCAATCAGGTTTTAAAAGAAGCTTTTGATTAAAGAAAAAGAAAGTAAAGAAAGAAAAAACACAAACTCTGGGAGACAGCATATCTGCTAATCTCACAGACAATAACTGAAAACAACAGGACTTCCCTGGCAAAAATCTTAATACCACAAGAATTCAATTGATAATTCCTTTAATCTGCATCAGACAATTGTCATAAATAGATAGCTAAGTTAATGTTCTTTTACCTGTAAAGGGTTAACAAGGGGAACCAAACACCTGACCAAGGACCAATCAGGAAACCGGATTTTTCAAAGTGAGGAGGGAACTTCTGGGGGTGTTTGTTTTGTCTGTCTGTTTGTTTTCTCTCGGCTATGAGGGAAGAGCTTTCTTTTTTTTTTTATCTCCAAGCTTCTTTCTACCCTTCGTCCCATTGTAAGTACAAAGTAGCAAAACAATAGGCTTTTATTATGTTTTGTTTTGTATTACATGTGCTGGAGTTTGCTGGAATGTTTTAAATTGGATATCTTTTTTGATCAGACTGTTAATTCCTATTTTCTTATAAGCATAGCCCTGTATTCGTCATCTTGATGCAGAGTTTATATCTTATTGTTTCTTTCTTTTTTGTATAAGTTTTCTTTAATCTTGTTTGAGTTTTCTCTCTGGGTAGGTTAGGGCAAGGGGAGGGGATTCTGTTTGTGTTAGATCTACGGGGTAGCTCGCGCACCACGGTGGTGGAGGGGGAGAAGAGAATAGGATCATCTCTGTTTCTTGTATTCGGGGTTTGTCTCTTTGTGGGAATAAGGAGACATGCTTCTGGGTATTGTGATGTAAAGAGATTGCATCAGTCACTCTAAGTCAGCCCAGAGAGGAAAGTCTGGGTGGGAGAGGGAGGGGGAAGGGAAGTGGAGGATTTCCCTTGCCAGTAGACTCAGAGCTTCTGGGTCTCGAGGGTCCCCCCAGGGAAAGGACTGGGGAGACCCGGAAGAGTTGATCAGGTACTCTGAATACTGATTGGTGGCAGCGAGATCAGATCAAAGCTGGTAATTGAGCTTGGAGGTTTCATGCTACCTTCTCAGTTTATGAACGCTAAGGTTCTAATCTGAGTAGGAAGCTATGACACAAGTACAAAAGAAAATAAACATGAACCTATTTATTCCTTTCTAAAACTTACTACTCTAATAAGAGGCTGGTTCCTTGATCTTTTTCTCTCTGGCTGAAACTGAAAATTGACTAGACAAAGGAAAGTTCCCTCCTTCCTTTTGAAACATCTTGTTCCTCCATTGGTTCCTCTGGTCAGGTGTCAGCTAGGCTAGGTGAACTTCTTAACCCTTTACAGGTAAAAGAGCCATTAACCCTTAGCTATCTGTTTATGACATTTACAAAATACAGTATTTTCTGTTTGCAACATGTGAGTGCTCTCTTGATCACCTTGATCTATAGAAACTATATACAGGGAAAAACAGCAAAGAATCCTGTGGCACCTTATAGACTAACAGATGTATTGGAGCATGCATCCAATGAAGTGGGTATTCACCCACAAAAGCTTATGCTCCAATATATCCGTTAGTCTATAAGGTGCCACAGAACTCTTTGCTGCTTTTACAGATCCAGAGTAACACAGCTACCCCTCTGATACTATATACAGGGAGAAGATCAAGAGAAGTGGAATGCAAAGCCAGAGCCCCTCTGAGGTGGTATGTACTAGTGACCGAGGTCAGAATTGGGTATCTACCCTCAAGATCTTATCATATATTATGTGATGTGAGAAAATGGAGTATCAAGGGGAAGAGTGATGACAATGCTTTGGCCACCATTCCAGAGGACATGGTTCAATACTGATGAGCTTGTTAAAAAAATAATGTGTTAATTAAATTTGTGACTGAATTCCTTTTGGGAGAATTGTATGTCTCCTGCCCTGTTTTACGCACATTCTGACATATATTTCATGTTATAGCAGTCTTGGATGATGACCCAGGACATGCTGTTCTAAGAATGCTTTCACTACAGATTTGACAAAATGCAAAGAAGTTACCAATGTGAGATTTCTAAAGATACAGCACTCAACCCAAGGTTTAAGAATCTGAAGTCCCTTCCAAAATCTGACAGGCACTAGGTGAGAAGCATGCTTTCAGAAGTCTTACAAGAGCAACACTTTGATGCAGCAACTACAGAATCTGAACCACCAAAACAGAAAATCAACCATCTGCTAGTGGTATCTGACTCAGATGATGAAAATGAACATGCACTGGTCCATACTGCTTTGGATCGCTATCGAGCAGAACCTGTCATCAGCATGGACGCATGTCCTCTGGAATGGTGGTTGAAGCATGAAGGGATATATGAATCTTTAGCGCATCTGGCATGTAAATATCTTGTGACGCTGGCTACAACAGTGGTATGTGAACACTTATTTTGACTTTCAGGTGACATTATAAACAAGAAGTAGGCAGCATTATCTCCTGGAAATGTGAACACACTTGTTTGTCTGAGATATTGGCTGAACTAGAAGTAGGACTGAGTGGACTTGTAAGCTGTACCATTTTACATTGTTTTGGTTTTGAATGCAGTTATTTTTGTACATAATTCTACATTTGTAAGTTCAACTTTCATGATAAAGAGATTGAACTACAGTTCTTGTAATGGGGGAATTGAAAAATACTATTTCTTTTGTTTTTTACAGTTCATATATTTGTAATAAAAATAAATATAAAGTGAGAACTGTACACTTTGTATTCTGTGTTGTAATTGAAATCTATATATTTGAAAATATATAAAATGTCTAAAATATTTAAATAAATGGTATTTTATTATTGCTAAACAGTGCGATTAATAGTGATTAATTTTTTTAATTGCTTGACAGTCCTAATATATATATAATATGTATAAAAGTTTCTTCATCCTATGTGGGTTGAACATCTATTACCATCGAGGGCTAGAGAGCAAGAAGAAAAATAGAAATGAATAAAAAATAAAGCAGAGGGAAAGAGAAAGAGGTACAGTGTTAAGATTACTTTATGTTTCATGTTCTTATGTTTTATTCTAGTCATTTGGCAGAAAGAAAAAATCAAAAAGGTATGTCCTTTAAGGGAGAAAGAGTGTTTGGGTGAGTATAGCCCCAGGGAAAGGGAAGAGACCTTTTATTGGCAATTTGAACTATCTATATCAAACATAAAAAAACAACATTAAAAGAACATTATTAAGTAGAGCTGGTTGAAAGTTTTTCAGCAGAACAGTTTTCTGTCAGAAAATGCAGTTTAGTTAAAATCAAAATGTTTTCATGAAATTATATTGGGAAAAAGTGGAAATATCATTTTGATTTTCTTGTTTCATTTCAATAACATCAAAAGAGTTTGTTTCATTCAGTTTCAAAAGTCCTTTAATTCCTTTCATTTTGATGTTTATATTATACTAAAATACTAATTTTAATATTTTATATATATTATTACATATATATGTTATTGGATATTTATATTATATGATGATTCAAAATTATTGAAACCAAACATTTGACTGTTTCTGAATTAATTGTTTTCAACTTTTCAATTCCAGGAGAAATTTTGCCTTTTTGTTCCTATTCAGAATGAAAATAAATATTGAAATGTCGGCATCACCCACAGATCAGAAATTCTGTTTTCCAACCAGCTATAGAGATTGCAGAATAAGGCACACAAAACTTAGGAAATACCAAAATTAATGTTACCTGTGCATCCTTAATGCAGCCCCTTGTGTATATGCACTATGACACAGTATTTGATCATGTAATTAAAGACTATTTTTTCCACAGGACCCCTTTCTTATTCAGTGCATAGGATGGATGGTGCTCACTAATCAGCAAGTAATCAATGTTTTATTCTCTCCTTCTTGTTCAGTGTGTGGCCCAGGGTTTATTTACTGCATGCTGTCAAACCCCGCTCTGAAGACAGAATTATTAATTTCCTCATGGTCTTTTCTAGGTGGTTGTCACTAGAGCGTTTGAGTGCTTTACAAACAATAATGAATTTATTTTCACATCACCCTGTGAGAAGAGGGGAAGATATTATCCCTATTTTACAAACGAGTAACGAAGGCACAGATAGAGTAAGGTCAAAAGTATCCATCCTATTTGAGACACCTAGTACCTGATTCTTCAGAATACTTATTATTATATTGGACTTTACATTCAAGCACAGCTTGCCGTGTTTTCATTTGCAGCACTGAGTGCTTTGCACTTCTGCAAATCAGACTCTTGAATCAGGCACCCGGAAAAAGAGGAACAAACTTGATGAGTGATCATTTCTGAAATGTTTGGTTTAAGTGACTTGCTCAGCATCACACAGGAACTCTGTGTCAGAGGCAGGGATAGAATCCAAATCTTCAGGCCAGCATTCAAGTGCCTTGACCATGAGACCATCCTTTCTCTTCCTGCAGTCCCCTTCCTCATTCAGTATATACCTGGCAACTTTTGCAACAAATGAGGTAGGAGTCCTGCAGACAATAGCCTTCTTCACTATGCAAACTCTGATTCAAATCCAGAGCATCACTCATCCTGTTCATTGAAAGAGGGAGGGTAGCTGTGGAAAAAAATAATATGTGACCATATAATTGAAGCCCATGTTATAATTCGTATGCCCAAAATGGATGGCATAAGGTTGCACAGGCAACCTTAATTCTGTTTCCTAACTTTTGAATGCTTGACTTGCAATCTTAATAAAGTTCTTTTAATATCCTTTTTGTGTGTAATTTCCTAAGTATTTTTTTAAAGCAAACTGAAACATAGAAATTCCATTGTCTCACTTCAGATTGACACCTGCATGGCGGCTCATCTTCATCAGGATTGAAACTTTTAGATACATGATAGAGACCTCTGCCACCTTAGTTAACAGAGTTGTAGGCAAAAAGCCTAATCAGAAGAAATTGTTTTAGGTTAATTGTATTCCATTTTGCTTATTTCGCTTTATACTCCATTTTGCTAGTTTTGAATTAGTAAGAAGAAATTGTTCTAAGTTTATTCTTCTGGTTGTGTTAATGACTGTTCTTAGAAGAATAAAAGTTTTATGACTACAATTATTGCCTTATTTACTGTTTGGTAGTGAGTGAAGAATGTATGGTAATTACTGAGAAAAGACATCTGGGCCGGATGGTCAAGAAGGAAGTGGAAGAGTCGAGAGGCACCAATTTTATTATCAGAATCATGATAATAATGGCAGCTTGACGACCCTAAAGCAAAGGCATATACCCCAAGGACAAGATGAAGAGTGGCACCAGAGGGATGAGATAAGAAACAGCTGTGGATACTCCCAGTATCAACCCAAATAACGCTGACTGGGAGCAACCTTCACTACCTCATGATTAACAGTTCCGGTGTGACACAGCAAGATCCATAGACTTCTATGGGAATTTATTACTATAAAAGAAAGGTGTATTGCCGTGGGACTTGGGTTCATTCTGCATCAACTTCGGAGTTTCAAATGCATTCAGCAGAGGCCCAGCTACCCTCCCTCATGTGCAGTTTCAGCTAACCACTGGAACTGACCGAGCAACACTAAGGACTGGTAACTATAAGATCCAGCTGCAGACCTTTTGGGGGAGTGTGTGTGTGTGTGTGTGTGTAAGCATATGCTGATTTTAATGCCTAAATTGTACTCTCAATAAACATGGCGTATTGCTTTATACCATTTTAAAAGATGTTGTGTGCTTCTTATAAGCATAATAGAGTAACTGATAGTAGAAGTTTATCATCCTCTATGGGGACCAGCACTAAAAGGGGATGGGACATTTTGCTACTGGACTTCACAGGAGTTTGCTGACAGCAGAGGCATTATGAGACTCAGGAATCATGAGTTCCATTCTAGGGTCTGGAGGGGAGAGTATTCTAGTGGTCACTCTTGCCCCTCCCACTCATAGACTGTACTCTTCTGCCCTGTCCCCCTCCAACCTGTCCCTATTCCACTTACGTCTAATCTCTACCTCTGGCTCCTTGTTCTAGTCTCATCCTCCTCCCACATTCCTAGACTCACTCCTGTGACCTCTCATTTTAGTCTCAGTCTCCATGCTCGGCTAGTCCCAGTTCTCCCACAACACACACACACAACCTGGCCCCTCATCAGACCTGTATCTCTTCTCCCTCACCACACTTGTTTCCAATTGTTTCTCAGCTTCCTGTCTCAGTCTCTTATATCTTATCTGCACCTTGGCACCCAGTTATCATCTTTGCCAGATGGCAAACAACCAGCATGCAAAATTTCAGCCCAAGCAGATAACATTTGACAAAATTATAAGCAAATGAAAACTGGCCCTTGCAATAGGAAGTGGTGGGCAACTTTAATAATAAGCAGTTCTACCATCCCAGCCTATAACAGTCAAGTGGAAACATGTCTATCTTATAAATACTTATATTTACATGTGGTTGTATAAACATGCACACACATTTAATTTATTTATTGTTTATTTGTTGATTAGCAATAAGGTCCCTGCAGTTTAATCTTCTTGCTAAAGTCCACCTACTGTATATACTTGATATTTGACCTTTATACAATATTGCTGGTATTAATCTAGCTGCCAGCAACACTTATCTAGGCTGAGTAACACAATGGGTCAGATATTCTTTCTATATTTGGAGTCTATTTATGCATACTAATTTACTATTTTTCTACACTTGTCATTTTAGTTTTCTTCTTGCCTTCTGGGCATGGAAAATGCTTTTAATTTGCCAAAATGGAAGTTTCAGCTTTTTGTGAAATTAATTTATTAAAAGAAAATTAATCAATCAATCATGCCAGTTTCAAGTAGGCTGAAAAATTTTCCGTGCACCTCTGGCTAGAGAATGTCATACAGGTTGTGTAACAAAGAGTGGAGTTGCACTGATTTCTACCACCATTTACATTGAAGTTAATGTACATTTTGCAGGCTTATGAGAGATGCCTGCTTCATCACATTCAAAACATATAGTGTTAGGAAACACATAACATACTCTATATAGTCTTTACACATAATAAAACAGACACACACAATATAAGACAAACAAAATATTTTGTAACTATATCAAATAGTTCTTAGAGATTGTCAGGGTTTCCTCCCCACTCTGAACTCTGGGGTACAGATGTGGGGACCCGCATGAAAGACCCCCTAAGCTTATTTCTACCAGCTTAGGTTAAAACTTCCCCAAGGCACAAATCCTTTCCTTGTGCTTGGATGGTATTGCTGCCACCACCAAATGATTTAGACAAAAATCCAGAAAAAAGGGCCACTTGGAGTCCCTGTTTCCCCAAAATCTTCCCCCAAGCCCCTTCATCCTCTTTCCTGGGGAGGCTTGAGAATAATATACTAACCAATTGGTTACAAAGTGAGCACAGATCAACCCCCTGGGGTTTGTAAGACATGGAAAAATCAATCAGGCTCTTAAAAGAAGAATTTTATTAAATAAATAAAATAAAAGAATCACACCTGCAAAATTAGGATGGAAGGCAACTTTACAGGGTAAATAAAAAGATTTAAAACAGAGAAGATTCCCTTCTAGGCTCAGCTTCAAAGTCACAAAAAACAGGAATAAAACTCCCTCTTAGCATAGGAAAAATTCACAAGCTAAAAGAAAAGATAATCTAACACATTTCCTTGCCTTTACTTACAATTTCTGTAATTTTAGATGTATTATTTCAGGTATCTTTTCAGGAGATGGTTTACCTGCTTGGTCTCTCTCTCTCTGTATCCAGAGAGGACACAAAGAGATCACAAACAACCCCCCTCCCCCATACCCCAGATTTGAAAGTATTGTCTTTCCTTATTGGTCCTTTTGGTCAGGTGCAAACCAGGTTATTTGAGCTTCTTAACCCCTTACAGGTAAAGTGATTCAGTATCTCCGGCCAGGAGGGATTTTATGTTACTGCATATATAAAGGTTGTTACCCTTTCCTTTATATTTATGACAGAGATGCACATTGTGCAATGCTTTTTCTTTTGCCTCAAAGGCTGCTAATGGGGATGTGCATATCCTATCCTGGGAGAGCCTGTTTAGGGCTGACATTGGTTAGTACATTGTGCATTTGTTTTAAATTATGTCAGTGTGCCCAGACAATATTTAGGCATTATAAATAATACACATAATATATAATATACCTAACAATGGTTCACCTGATCCAGTATTGCATCTTCAAAAGCAAAGAATACCAGATACTTCAGAGGAAGGAATAAACCTCTCATACTGGGCCTGGTCCAAAGCTGATTCAAACCAATAGAAAGACTTTCATTGCCTTCAAAGGGCTTTGGATCAGGCCCAATGCACCTAACAGCTCTGTAATATTATAGCACCTGGGGAGAGAGGTTTTGTTCTGAGTCTGCATGAAGCTCAGTTTATGCACTAAATTTGAAGACCACTGTAACTGCTAGTGCTCCTGTTACTTAGAAATGGACCCAAAATTCAAATGTGAATTTGAATTTCCCCATGGTCTGGAGTGTTTGGATCTGGGGTTTCTATCCAAGATCTGCTCTGTTTCCTTATACATGCTTAAAAAGCCTTACTACTTGCTTCAATAATATTCCACATTGGGTAGTTTCCAATGCTAATTATAATTGTATATAAACTTATTTTTTCATCCATGTGGCATGTATGGCATTTTAATTCTGGGGGCCTTCTTATTCATGAAAAAAATGTAAATATAGTGTGTGTTATTAGAAATGATCCTTTAACAATTTCCATGAAGTAGTATATGAGCTCCTGCAATATTCCAGTAGAACTGGAACATCGCACTATTAACTTTATAATGCTGACCACTGTTGGAGTATCTGATTGGCCTTGCCTATACCTTTTCTTTTTACTTGCTTCTGTCTCATCTCCTCTTTCCCATACTGAATAATCCTAGGGGCAGATCTTCAGCTGATGTAAATTGCCATAGTTCCACTGAATTCAAAGCTATGGCAGTTTACATCAGCTGTGAATCTGCCCTCCAAGTATTGTTAGGTTTTCTTCATAAGGAAGACACAGCACCTTCCTTACAATTTCATAGTCCTGTATTTCTATCTGGGCCTTTTCTACTTATTATGAGATACAGTGAACCAAATCTAACAGAGTACTTAAGATGAGACTTGGTCATCAATGTATTTAATAGGATCCTAACATTTTCTGTATTCTTTTTCTGAGAGTCTATTACTTTCTTGATTCAACTTATACTGTCATATTTGCATGTTTGACTACACCTGGGAAAAAAATTCCACCACGAGTTGATCTTGTTATAATATATTGCTTTGTGCCATGGTAATTTTACAATAATGAAAGATACTAAGAGTTTCACATTTGCAGAGATCATCCATCTCCATCACAGTTCTGATATTACCTTTTATCTCCCCCACCCCCGAATTATCTAATTCTGTTCTCACTATAAGAATAAAGAAGGATAGTCAACATGAAATCGCTTCAGTGTTCCTGTCAGCATTGCGCTGATAATCTATTGCAATAATATATTCATCAGAGTTGTCATTCTCTTGATCCATTATAGTTCCAAGAAACACATCAAGAGATGACACAAGCTGAGACATCCCAGATACTTGACTGCCCCTTGTAAATTTTATTATAGCCGCACTGCTGTAGCAAAGGTAGTGTCCGCACTTTTATTATAATCCCCAGGGTTTATAACTCAGCTGTAAAAATTGGCTTTTAGCTCAGTTTTGGCATGTTAGGTCACAACCCTAGAAGCCATTTTTTCCTAATTTTTAAATGGTTTAAATATTTATATTATGTTAAGGAAATAAATAACCTAGTATTAAATCCTCTTTTTGGTCACCTGATTGAAAAATAGATTGGAATTAAGAAGCTGAATTATGTTACAAAACTCGCCAAATTAAAATCTTCCAAATTACCTTTTAACAGAAAACTAATTGAGATATTGAAATATAAAATACTATAATTGATATTTTTCATGTTATTGCACTTTCCAAGTACATGGCAGCCCAGAATGGTTCAGCTGTGACTCTCATATAGTAATACCATCTACGGAAGGCTACCAGTATGGAAGAGGGTTATGCTTGTGATGATGTGGCCCTACTGTACAATATAAATTGACTGCAGATTTTCCTTGTTAAGAATAAATTCTGCTAAGCCATATGCAGATGGGAAGTTAAAGCGGTAAAGAGTAAGGCACCTCCACCAGTTGCATTGCCTGCATAAGCCCCAGGCAAAATTGCAAATGAGACTCAGTGTTTTCCAGGATTACTCCCTCAAGGGCACACATTGGCAGGGAAGGGAAAAGACCACTCTGTACGTTCTGGCCAACAGAGCTGGATGATGCATTAATGTGTTGTTGGTGGGAAGTATACTGCACCCTTGAAAGATGTGTAGCAGTTTGCATTCTTGCCCACACTGCAGAAGCCCAGAAGGCATTCTGCACCTCCCCTTACTATGGACTATGTTCTCTTAACACAGTCTAGCCCTACATTATTTGAATATATTGTAGACTATGTTACTTTGATCTAATTTCAGTTGTTGGGTTTAATATGTTGGTACAAGGTGGTGTTGGTGGTCTGTGATATACAGGAAGTCAGACTAGATGAGCTGGTGGTCCCTTCTGGCCTTAAATTCTATGACCTATGACTACTCGTAACAGTTCAGACTATCATGATTATAGTCATTCTCATTGCAGATAAATGAATTGCTGTGAAAAAAAATACTTTTGGGAGGCCTAATCTCATCAGTACTTATGTTCATGAGTAATTTTACTCACATATATCAGTATCTGCAAAATTGGGATGTAACGCTGCAGTGTAATGTGTGTGTACAGGGAAGGGGTGCATAAAGGTTCAATGTAATGTGAAGAGGAAGAGTGGGCAGGGAAGGGAAGAGGTGGAGCTATGGCTGTACCCATCAAACAAGAGGAGTAGGTGTGTGTGTGTGTGTTCTCTTCTTGGGCACCAGACAGCACTGGGAGAATGCCTCCAGGTGCCCCTTCTGGGCAATATGACTCTGCACAATCCCTGACTATGGGTAGCCTTCATCATCATGTTCCCATTGTGCCTCTGGCACTTAAGGCAGTGACAAAGCTCCACATTCCTGTCTGTTTCTGGCAAGTCTTTCAATGGTTCCCCAGCTGCGCTCCAGATTTTTCAGCTCGGTTTCCACAGCTTTTCACCATGTTGTTTTCAGGTGGCCTCATTTTTGCTTGCCTTCAGATGTCCATCTTATTACTACTCTGTTGATGGAATCAATTTCCATCTGAAGCACATGGCCGATCCATCTCCAGCACCTCCTGGCAATGACGGTGCTCATATCATCTTGGCTGCACTGAGTCAATATATCTTGGTTTGAGATTGTTCTGGGCCAAAAGATACAGAAGATTTTTCTGAGGCAGGTTGTATGTAATTGTAAACATGTGCAGCCGGGGCTTGACCCTCTCCAGGGGCAGGGGAAGGGAGTCACGCCGGCCCACTCCACTCCGGTTGGTCTGGGAAACTAGCCCAGCGGTCCTTGCGGGGCTTGTCCGTCCTGTGGGCAAGGGGCTCAGGACCTCCGGCAGGGCTGCCGTACCAGCTGCGAGGCACCAGGCCCTACGCCAAGGCGGACAGCAAACACAGAGTCAGTAAGCTCAGGCCTGGGTCAGGACTGAGTAGTATCAGTAATAGATTAAGGTCCACCCGTAGGTCAGGGTGGGTAACAAACGCTGAGTCAGTAAGCTCAGGCCTTTGGTCAGGGCTGAGCAATAGTAACAGTTTTAAAGGCCCAGCCCTAGGTCAAGGCGGGGCAGCAAACGCTGAGTCAGTAAGCTCAGGCCTTTAGTCAGGGCAGAGCAACAGTAACAGTTATCGGCCTCCTCAGGCCAGGGAGAGGGGGAGTCTGTCATCCCAGACTGGAGTGGCAGGGGGGATGCAGGCCCTCCCACTCCACTGCGTCCCATCCCGGGGCCCTAACAGCGGCTATCACTCTGCTGGTCAGTCAGTGGGGATCCTGACTGCAACACACTGACATAGGCTTGGGCAACTCTGCAGCCTGACTGGGGTCGGCTGCCCCCAGACTGCTTTCGTACTCCCCCTCGGGACCTAGCTGGGTCCTAGTGTCGGTCTCTGAAGGGTCCATGAGCATAGGCTCATCGCGACCGGGGCTGGGTGGTAGGTCCGGGAGTTCCTCGGGATAGTCCGGCCAAGGTAGCACCAGCAGCTCTTCCGGGTAGCAGGCGCAGGGAAGCCCTGTCAGCTCCTCCTGGTAGCAGGGGCAGGGAAGCTCCCGCAGCTCCTCTGGGTAGCAGGCGCAGGGAAGCTCAGGCAGCTACTCCCAGTAGCGAGCGTGGGGGAGCTCCGGCCAGTCTGGGCGGCTCCCCTGGGTCTCCGGAGTCTCCCAGCCTCGAGCTCCCTGAGGTACGTCTGGTCTCTCCGGCTGCTGGGGCCTGACTGAGCTCTGAGGTCCGGCTTTTCTAGTCCCGGGTCGCTGCCTGACCCTTTGAGGGGTGGGCTCAGAGCCTGTAGCTCCACCCACTCTGGCCTCCAGCAGGGCTCGACTATCTGAGGGGAGGAAGGGACCCACATTGGCCCACTACAAGAATGAAGACAGTTTGGACATCTCATACTTTCTCATGCTCCAGCATTCTGCACTATAAAGTAGTGTTGAAAGTACACAGCTCTGATAAATCTTCAGTTTGGTTTTGGTGTTGTATTTTGATGATTTCCAGACTGTATTTAAGCTCCTGGAGGTGTTCCTGGCTTTATTGATTTTGTTTCAGATGTCCTGGTTTGTTCCACTGCCCTGGTTGATTGCACTGCCCAAGTATGCAAATGTTTCTATATTGGTGAGAACATAATTCTCTATCCGTACTGGTGATGGTGAGAGAATATTAAAGATCATGATATCTGTCTTATTGCGACTGATTTTCAGTCCAAGTTGTGTTGAGTCGAGTTGTTTTTTCTTGTATATGGTGTTGGGGGTATGTGATAGGAGTGTGAGATCATCTGCAAATTCCAAGTCTTCAGGGGATGAGAAAGGTGTCCATTTAATGCCTCTTGACATATCTTCTGTTATATGCTGCATTACCCAGTCAATGGCAATGTTGAAGAGGACTGCAGATATGACACACCCCTAACGTACTTCTGTTTTGACTTCAGAACTGAGCTCACTGTGATCAACACTGCATATAAAGTTGAAATAAAAGCTTTTGATGATGTTGATTACACGGAGAGGGATTCCATATATCCACATAATGTGTCTATGCTGATCCTATGATTGCTATCAAAAGCCTTCTCAAAGTCTATGAAATTTATGTAGCGCTGCTGTTGCCATTCTAAGCACTGTTCTATTATGTTTCACAGAGTGAACATCTGGTCTGTGCATCCACGCCCTTTCCAAAATCAGCTTGCTCTTTTCTGAGAATGCTATCAACTGCCTCTGATATATGCTGGACTGTGATCTTACCCAATACTTTTCTTGGCATAGATAAAAGTGTGATACCACACTAGTTATTACAATTACTGAGAGTTCTTTTCTTTGGTATCTTCACTATGACCCCATTGGTCCATTCATGTGGCACTTTTTCCCTCTCCCAGACTGATGTAAATAGAGGGGCCAGGATAGATGCTGCTAACTCAGGATTTACCTTGAGAAATTTTGCATTTAAGTTATCCTTGCCAGGAGCTTTTCCATTTTTTAAGGATTTGATGGTTT
Organism: Chelonoidis abingdonii; assembly: GCF_003597395.2. Classification (NCBI taxonomy): domain Eukaryota; kingdom Metazoa; phylum Chordata; order Testudines; family Testudinidae; genus Chelonoidis; species Chelonoidis abingdonii. Next base: position 63,407,076 of record NC_133769.1, on the reverse strand, counting down.
GAATGATCTCTTCCTTAGCTGGGGTGTCTCTGTTAATATCAAGATCTTCTTCTGCCTCCCAGATGTTTGCTTCCTTCTTAGTGGCTCTGTTCAGCAATTCTTTGAAATGCTCTGTCCAGCATATTTCTTGTTTTTTTTCTGTTGTCAGTAGGTGGCCTTGTTTTTCCCTGATGAGAGTGTTTGTTGGTGTCTGCCGTTTACCATTGACAAGCCACGTCAATTTTGTAGACAGTTCCTCGTTCACCATGAACAGCTGCAGCCTCTGCTTGTGTTGCCAGATTATCAATATAATATCGTTTTACTGCTCTCACAAGGTGATTGACCTCCCAGTGTGCCTTGCTGTACTGCTTGTGCTATTTGTTCTTTAGCTTCTGGAATTTTGTGTCTAAAACTTTTTTCTTCAGGGCTTGTCTGGTTTCTATGACATTCCATGTGCTGGGTGTAATCCACTCCTTCTTTCTTGTCTGCCTGTAGCCTATACAAGCTACATGGCTTCGTTTATAAATTGCTGTTACTTTGTCTCACTGCTTGTTGATCTCCTCATCTGCATTCCCTTCCTCTCCATCAAGGTCTGCAAGTGCCTGAAACCTGTTCAATAACTGCAGAATGAAGGCTTTCTGTATTTCCAGGGACTTTAGCTTGTCAGTATCATAATGTCTATGTCCCTTGTTTGATGGACCCATACTTCTCAGTTTTAGCTTGATGGAGGCTGTCACAAGGTGGTGGTCGCTGCCAACATTTGCACCTCTTCTCACTTCCACATCTATCAGTCAACATTGCCATTTGCCATTGATCATGATACGGTCAATCTGGTTTTTATCTCTGCCATTTGGATAACACCATGTCAACTTGTGGATTTCGCAATATTGAAATAGGGTTCCACCAATGACTAGGTCATTCATATTACATAAATCAACAAGCCTCTCTCCATTTTCATTCATGATGCCACACCCATGTCTTCCCATTGCTCTCTTGTTTGTGTTGTCCTTACTGACCTTGGCATTCAGGTCTCCCATGACAATGGTTAGGTCATGCCATGGTACTCTCTCTAACTCTGCCTGTACCGTAAGGTAGAATTTGTCCTTTACTTCTTCATCACTGTCATTTGTCAAAGCATAGCACTGAATCAGGGTGATATTATTGTATTTCTCTTTCAGTCTGGCTCTCATAAGTCTGCTGCTGATGGACTTCCATTCAAGCAAGGAATGCTCCACTCCCCTCTTCAAAAAGATCACAACACCCTGATGGTGGTGTCCATCATCCCGTCCAGAATTCAGCAAATTTTCTCCCAAGGCTGTTCTTAATCTTCCTGATGCCATCCATCTGTTCTCGATGACACCCAGGATGTGTAAGCTGTAGCGTCTCATCTTAGCTTTTTGTCTTGGTGTTGAGCACTTCAGTCTTCATGCCAGTGGATTCCTTTCAGTTTTCACCACTGGCAGACTCCTGAAGGCTGTCACACAGAATAATGGTTGACTTGTCCATCACTGTTTCCATAACATATTTTGTTTTTTTACAAGACAGGCTTGTTAGCCCTGTGCCTAACCATCAACCTGCAGGACCAGACTGTCTGTTTTGTCTGGCCCCCACAGACCAATCTGGCATGGTTGAACCTACCAGAAGCAAAAAGCCCTCACTGACACAGACTCTGGGAATTGTTAGAGCACACAAGCTGTCCCACCATGACAAGGCATGGACACAAGAGGACAGATGGGTAGGCTTGGCAAGATTAAATTTTTACTGGTAAATGCCAATAAATATCAATTCACTGCGCGCGCACACACACACACACACACACACACAAAACAAAGGTAAAAACACTTCCATCATAATATTAGAAATGTATAGATAGGCAATGTGAGAACTTTTTTGTATTTTGGCACTTGATGTTGATACTTGGTGTTTCAATGGTAGAAAACTTCATCTTTTTGAATCTCGATGTCCACTCTCATTAAATAATTATTGCGGGGCTCCTCCATAATTTCTCAAAATTTTGAAAATGTGAATTGATAAAAATCAGAAAAAAATGCTTAAAGTCCATAATTTGTGCAACTGAACATTTAAATCTATAAAAATTGAAAAAAAATGCTTAAAATAAACATCAGTGTTATCCTACGAAATTATACAATAACAAAAATCAAATTTTGTGACGCCTCACTATGAGCTATGTGCAGTTGACAGAATCAATCCACGCTCCACACTAGGCAATGTGGATGATTAACAGAAAAAGGAAGGGGAGAGAGAAGGAGTCAACAACAGCAACAAAAATAAAAATCATGTTAGTCATTTGGTTTCCTAATGTCTTGTTTGCTCCACACTTCTGTTATTGGCAATATGATTTTGGGTGCATTTCATTCTGAGAGTTAGATCTGAGGGCAGGAAAGTGCTGGGACTGGATAAATGAACTATGCTGGAATGTTAGTTAAAAGAAGTGGGCTTTAGGGAGGACTTTAAAGAAGGTGAGTGACCACAGAATGAGGGACTCTTGAGGCATAGAAGTCAGCATGAAAAAGATGCTATTTCCAAGTGGTGGAGTGTGATAAGTGAACATAGATTCTGAATTAGTTTGATGTGGGTTGCTGAACTGTGCTTTCCCTGAGTAAGGCAACTGTGAACTGTAGCAGCTATGACAAATGGATCATATTTCTTTTCAATATGTAGCAATTTCCTCCTCTTTAGTTTTCAGGATTGGCAGAAATGTTTTGAAAACAATTAATTTAAGTTAATTGCCATAGCTGCCTAATATTTTAATAATGGGAATCATCATGTTTTTTTCCTATTAAAAAGTCTACCTTCAATCAGCACAGTCTCTCTTTTTGCTTTCAGGAAAACCAAATTGGTTGGCTCTGACTTACCTAAAGTTAGAGCTGTCATGACTAAAAGCATCATTACTTGGACATTATGACTGCACACAATTATGAATTCTTTCTGCCTCAGTGAGACATGGCTGAAATATGCATTGATTATGTCTGATACTAAATTGTGCCCAGATATTATTCATTCATAAACATGTCCTTCCAACAGCATCCTTCTCATCTTTAAAACCAATTTCCTCCTCCTTGTATGCAATGTAGTAGTTTAGCTGCGTATTACCTCACCGACCTTGTCTCTCTAATCTGCCTTCTTAACTATTTAGAGAGGACACAAACCCAAATAATGGATTCAAGCACCCCTACACTTTGGGTGGCATTTGGAACCTTATTTGGATCCAGATCCAGACTCTATGACCTTTGGGGTTCAATATTGGAAGTTTAATGTGGTTGGAAAATTCAGATTTGGTTCGAGGTTCAGTATTCAGTTACTCCTCCCCCTTCCCCTCCCCCAATTGCTGATATTTGAATTGAGTATTTGTTATAGGCTTATCTACATATCTGACAATTCTTTCCAAGATTTAAAATCTGTATCTAACTTTTACACTTTGGGCTCATCACTATTAAATTAAAACTACTTAAATTATCTGGACCTAAATTTTGCACTGGGCCCCATCACTATAATAGTGAAAACCAAAAATGCTTCATCAAAATATCCCCAAACTTCAGGATGTTCAGATCTGGATAGAAATTTGCATTTTTGGTCCATCTCTAGTTATTCTTTATCCTTTAAAGTATAAGGGTATTACCATATTCACTGCTCTTATTAGTAATTATTCCCAATGCAAAATTCACTAACAGCATTGGTGCAAAAGATAGTAACATACAGCAATGGTTTTATCATACACTATTTATTATTTACCTCTATTGTAAGAGCATCTTATCCATCTCTCAGATTACTCTGGAACTATGAAATGACAAATTGAGATTCCATGAAATGGGCTAAACCACACACTCAATCTGGGAGACAAAGAAGTAGATAAGTTGACCTTGAAATCTGGAAATAACATTCTTTTGATTTATATATGACAAAAACTTCTATTGTATTTCTGTGATTTTTTTTTTTTTTTTTGCTTCCAATAGCAGCTATGTAGCTGTTTCCTACTAAGACCTGGCCTTTCAATGGGTACTAACTTTTAAAGACCGAAGGACAGCAGCATCAGAGGAAAATTACAAAGGATATTTATGGAACTCATGTTTTAAAGTAACATTTTATCCAATTACTATAGATAGAAGTGCCCTGTGTCAGATGTTAATGGTAGCTGAATTAAATGAAGTTTACTTAAAGACTCAACTGGTGTCTTTGGCTTCCTGTGGTTTCCTGTGGGTTAAATTAAAATAAACAAAGGTGCTTCTACTGCACTCTGAAAATCAACTAGGAACTACATCTCCTTTTGGAAGTGACTTTGATGAATGATATCTGACACCTAGATGTGTTGTTAGATATCTAGGTGTGCTGTTTTTACTCAGAGTTCATCTTTGAAGAGTACATCAAATAACTGTTAAATCTGCCTTCTACCCTCAGAGAGACATTGCAAAGGTCTTACTATGTCTCTCAAACATGCTCAGCAAAGCTAATGCACTCTTTTATTATGTCTCAGTTGGACTATTGTAACACTGTCTTAGCAGGTCTACTAGACAAGTTGATCAATAGGCTTCAATTGGTTCAGAGCTCAGCTGCAAGGCTAATAAACCAAAACCATGAGCATATTTTTCCAATTTTAGCCTCATTAAATTTCCTTCCTTTTAAATACAGTACAAACTTTGAAATCTTATTGCTCATGTTTAAAGTATTAGACAATCTAACTCTAGAGAATAGTGCCAAATTGATCCTCAGTTAATTACAAGACTGCAGACTACAGTTAAATGATAAAGGACAATTATTTTTTCCCCAAGATTGAACCATCTAACCCTATGAAATAAGCTTTTCATATTTCAGCATGAAGGACTATCTTTCCTCCTTATATTCATGCAGTAAACACAGATGACTCTTAAATCACAGTTTAAGGTTTATCACCTCAGTTTGTCATGCACTCTTTGGTTGCTAGTAATGTCTTATTTGATTTTAACTGATGAATTTTAACTTTCATGTCTTGCTTTTTAACTATTTTTCACCAAAGTCTTTACATAGTTTTCCATGGTTACATAAAAAAAGCTAACTATTTTTTCAATGAGAAGCCAGAGAGCTAACACTAACACTCAGACTTCAATATACCATGAAGATGCATGGCATATGTCTATAGAAAGATGTGGATGTCACTGTTGTTCTATATAAGCCATGTGTCTATAATGATTGTTAAAAAGATTAATAGGTGATAGTGTTGGTCTTTTTTAGAAGACTATAATATGGTCTGAAGTGGATGGATAAACTAGGAGGACAATGGTTTAAGTAGTTTCATCCTGGTAGGACATTGAATTATAGCTAAGAAGCTCTGGGAATGTTCCCCATTATTGCTATACTCACTCTACTTAATTGGGAAAAACTTGTTTAGGTTGGCTCCTTTGCAGGGTGTTCTCTAGGGAACTGATTTAGCCCAGGTGTGAAACTCTAAGCTCTTGGTTTTTAATAAAGATTAACAGAAGATATGAAGCTCAAGCAAAGCCAAGGTACATTACATAACTGTATTTATTGCAGTATTTTATTTCATTTTTTTTTCAGATTTTTTTAAAGGAATCTTTTCTTATTTAGGAAACCCACTTAATTGACATGATGGATGGCCCATTCAGGTGTCCCAAATAAGAGTCTCAGTGCCTGATTCTGAACACCTCATACAAGTTAAAGTCCTTATATAGGCTGCAGGGAGAGAATTTTTAAAGGGTAACAGGGCATTGAGCTTCTACTGAAAGTCAGCAGGATTTGGATGCCCTCCTCCCAATTGTGCCTTTAAGCATGCCCCCCCCCATAATAAATAGGAGTTTTGTAAATCCTAAAAATCCTGATTCCCTCTAGCTCCAATTGTGTCCAACCGCATGAGAGGCAGAGTGCCCATTATTTTAGGTTAAAACAATAGGAGCTGAGAGTGTTCATTACTTCTCAGGCAGTGTGTGTACTCACTCTCTTTCTTATACACATACACATCCCTAATTATCTATTATTTGTACTGTGTTAGTGCTGAGGGGCCCCAGCTCCATTGTGCTAGGAACTATGGATGAGATCTGCAAAGCAATTTAGTCGTCTAAAACATCGTGTTTGGCCCCAGTGAAGTCCACAAACTTCCAACTTGGTAGCTGCCTAAACTCACTCAGTACCTAAATTTCCTTTGTAAAAATTCCATAGGCACCTATGATGCGAATCACAAAGGTATGTAGGCACCTAATTCCCACTGGAAGTTAGACACTTAGGGTACGTTTACACTATAGGATTATTCCAATTTTACATAAACCGGTTTTGTAAAACAAATTGTATGAAGTCGAGTGTACACAGCCACACAAAGCACAATAATTCAGTGGTGTGCGTCCACATACTGAGGCTTGCGTCAATTACTGAAGCATTGAACCGTGGGTAGCTATCCCTTAGCTATCCCATAGTTCCCGCAGTCACCCTCGCCCATTGGAATTCTGGGTTGAGATCCCAATGCATGATGGTGCAAAAACAGTGTCGCGGGTGATTCTGGGTAAATGTCGTCACTCATTCCTTCCTCCATGAAAGCAACGGCAGACAATCATTTCGTGCCCTTTTTCCCTGGATTGCACTGGCAGATGCCATAGCATGGCAACCATGGAGCCCGTTTTGCCTTTTGTCACTGTCACCGTATGTGTACTACAAACCCAATAAGTCAAGGCACTCCCACACTTGGGCATTTAACCTATTGACTCCAGATCCAGACTCTATTGACCTTGGGGTCAAATTGGACAGTTTAATGCGTTGGAAAATTCAGATTTGTTCGAGGTTCATATTTTCAGTTACTCCTGCCCCCTTCCCCCCCCCATATTTGATATTTGAATGAGTATCTTTATGCTATCAAATCTACAATTCTTTCCAAATAAAAATCTGTATCTAACTTTTACACTTTGCTCACCTATAAATTAAACTACTTAATTATCTGACCTAAATTGTGCACTGGGCCCCCTCACGTATAATAGTTGGGAAACCAAAATCTTCATCCAAATATCCCCAAACTTCAGGATTGTTCAATCTGATAAAATTTGCCTTTTTGGCCATCTCTTAGTTAGTCTTATCCTTTAAAGTATAAGATTACCATATTCACTGCTCTTATTAGTAATTATTCCCAATGCAAATTCCACTAACAGCATTGTGCAAAAATAGTAACATACAAGCAAATGTTTTATCATACACTATTTATTATTACCCTCTATGTAAGGCATCTTATCATCTCTCAGATTACTCTAAATCTTAGTAGAGTGTGACAGATTATTGAATTCCATAAATGCTAAACCACACACTTCAATCTGAGACAAAGAAAATAATTGACCTTGAAATCTGAAAATAACATTCTTTTGATTTATTATATACAAAAACTTCTATTGTATTTCTGTGATTTTTTTTTTTTTACTTTCCAAAGCAGCTATTAGCTGTTTCCTACAAGACTGCCGTTGCCCAAATGGGGTACTAACTTAAAGAACGAAGACACACATCAGAGAAAATTACAAAGGATATTTATGGAAACTCATTTTTAAAGTAACATTTAATCAATTACTATATGATAGAAGTGCCCCTGTCAGATTTAAGTTGTAGCTTGAATTAAATGAAGTTACTAAACACTCAACTGGTGTGCTTGTGTGTCGTGCCGTTGTGTTTCCTGTGGGTTAAATTAAACATAAACAAAGTGCTTCTACGCACTCTGAAAATCAAACTAGAACTACATCTCCTTTTGAATACCTTGATGAATGATATACACTAAGTGTTTGAGAGTCTTAGTGCGTTTTGTAGTCTCAGTGAAGTTCATCTTTTGATAGTAGGATCATCAAATACTGTGTGAAATCTTCCTTCCCTACTCAGAGATACATTGCCAATAGGTCTACTATGTTCTCTCATACAACTTGATGTCCCTCATTCATAAGCAATGCACTCTTTTATTGCTCTCAGTTGTATTAATTTTGTTAACCTCTCTTTAGTCAGTCTTACTATACAATAGCCTTGTGATCAATTAGGCTGGTTCCAATTCAATCAGCTCTAGCCCTGCAAGCTTAAAAAACCAAACCATAGTGCATATTTCCAATTTTTAGCCTTGATTATATTTTCCTTTCGTTGATGTGAAGCTTACATGAGCGAAACGTGTTAGTAAGTTGTAGTGTTCCGATTGTTAGAGAGATTCGCGGCGTAGACGATTGCTAACTCAGAACATATGCCAAATGATCCTCATTTGAATTTACAAGACGCAGACCCGTACATAATCATCTAGTCAATAGACTCAATATTTTTTTCCCCAAGATTCCGAACCATCGCAACACCTATTACATAGCTTTTTCAGTATCCTTCTATCACAACTACTAGCAGTTCCTCACGTGGAACGACCTTCGTATAGGTTCATGCATAAACACAGACAATACTTCTTATATCACTATCCTGTTCAGTTTTTCAGGTGGTGATCCCTATGTCAAGTTCACTCTCTTGGGTTGCCTCTATTGTTATGTCTTATTTATGTAACTTGAAGAAATTTAACTTCCATCTCGTCTTTCGCTTTTTAACTATTTTCACCAAAGTGCTTTACATAGTTTTTCCGTGCGTGCGTCTAGTGTCCTTACAACCTGTGCTTTATTATGTCGTGGTTTACATAATAGAAGAGTCATAAACTGATTTTTCAATAGTAACCAGAATCTAACTCACTAAACTCAGACTTCAAATTGCCAACGCATGCTATACCCTATTAAAATGATGCATATGGTCGATAAAGAGTGTGTGTTATTCGACTGTTTTCTTAGATAAGCCATGTACTGTAGTAATTGATCGTGAAAGCGAGCGATTAATAGTTATGGGTCTTTGTTGATATATGAGCGTATTTAATATGTGCTGAAGTGCCATGCTGATAAACTAGTGAGACAATGGCTTAATATGTATTTCATCCTGGTATTGAGACCATCGAGACTTATATCTATAATTAGCTCTGGAAGTAGTTCCCCCAGATTATTGCAGTATATACTCTACTTATACTTGAAATTCGGAAGACACACCTTGTTTAGCTCCTTTGCAGGCTTCTCTAGAGTACTATTCTTATTAGCCCGAGTTGTTGAAACTCTCAAGTCTGGTGTGTGTTAGAGTAAAGATTAAGAGAAGAGATGAGATGGTGCTCGAACAAAGCTTAACATTCCTGTCAGGTACCATTACAGCACTCTGTATTTCCAAGATCCTCTTGTGTGTCAATCACAGTTGATTACATTCAGTAATTTATTTTCAATGTTTCTTTACCAACGAATCTAATTTCTCGTTTAGTATACCCTACTTAATTGTGCTATCGGATCACGTGTATGTTGCACCTATCCTCCTATTGGTGTGTCCCATAAAGTAGGTGCTCCCGCACTGCATGCTTTGAGTTGTTATACAAACACCACTATCACATACAAAGCTATACAACTCTATATATAGGCTGCAGCGATTACAGAGAATTTCAACCACCGTACAACAGCCCATAGCCTCCTACCTGAACACCAACCAGGATAGCGAATCCTCCTCCCCCACAATCTGCCCTTATACGCACGTGCCCTCTTCCCCCACTAACTATAATTAGAGTTGTGTAAATCCTCATGAACAAAATCCGTGCTTATGTCCTCTCCTCATGCAAAATACTCCAATGACCTCCCAGATCTCTGTCTATTAGACCTCCTATCACAGCACGGTATGTTTTGCGCCCAATCTGAATTCAGGTCTCAAAGAACTAATCTATGCACCGTTAGCAGCGACTTGTCCACTTATATCACTACATCCTAGCCGTTCGCTCGAGACCTACCTACTACTGCTTTTTTTGTCTGTGAGGTCACCTCGACATACGAGCGACTCTCCCCTTTTCTCCATTACTCCCTACCGTTATTTTTGCTTCTATCTGTGTTTTCCGAGTGCTGCAGCTTTCTGCTCACCTGCTGCCTGCTCTGCGTCACTTTGCGGTTTCTCGTACCCCTAACTTCCAATTTGCCTATTGAGAGTCATATTGCATGCTCCATTTTAGTGCGTCTCTGAAACACCTTTTTGCTCTCTCTCATATACACTCCACAATACCATCGTCTCTCAGACGCCTCGAGCTACCTGCGGCCAGGTTCCCTCTTATCAGGTTCATCTCTACCCTGGCGCCCGCTCCACAAGTACCTACACACTACTCATCTTCTGTAAGGAAACTCATTCCACCCATATATCTAGGCCCTGATACCACCAGAAGCTCTTTTCGTCACCCGGCCACCAATCCACTACTGAAAGTGTAGTCGGACCACATCTCCCTTTTCTTTATGCTCGCAGGGAGTGCCGCCACCCACCCCCGTCTTCCTTTCGAGTGACGGATTCATTTCACCACCGTGATGAACATAATGACACTCCTATCACTGTGAGCGCACCACCCCCTAGCTGGCTGGGCGTGCCTTTTTGTCTAACACACATGTACTTTGTATTGTGTACCTCACCCACGTTATGTTTTCTGCTCGCACTGCTCTTCCTACACCCACCTGCCACCATCCAAAGCCACCTCCATATATATTTCAGTTGGCCTAAGTCGACTCCCCACGATATTCCCTGAGGCTACTGCGCCTTCAAATTACCGCGAGCATTAACCTGTCGGAGCTATCCCTTAATGCTCTATCGTCGCAATACTCTTCTCGAAGTAAATTACACTTCAATCGCACGGATAATCTGCGGCTTGCAGCGTTTTTATGTCCTAACGAATGCCCTTGATTGACTGCCTTTGGCTCACACTCAAAAAAATCACTCCTGCCACAGCTTTGCTGCCCTGCCTCTTGCTTGCTCTCTGTCGCTCGTCTTTTACGTGTTGTCCCCCTTCGTTATATTTTCGCTCTTGCCCGGTGGCCGCCTGACTCCTATCCCCCATCGATTGTGCTGCCGTCGAGCTTTATCAATCTACGCTTCCCCGGCTTCTCCTCCCTCTACTATATAGCATTACTTCTTCTGTCCTAGCGGTGCGAATATGGCACTCCCGTGCATTGCAACCCCGACTAACACCGGCATGACTCTGACCACTCATGACTCACAACCTCCTTCATTGTTCACCGTGTCGCCTCCGCTTCTTCGCTTGCCTATTTTCATTCTCCCAGCTGATGGCGTCGAATACGCCCGACTTTTGGCCCAGGTCATACAGCGCACTTGTGGTAGCTACCCTTATTCTCATCCCTGAACGTCCCCCCTACTCCCTTCCATCCTCTGCTTTCTAACCTGCTGTGCCCAGCCCATGCTCGCTTCTCTCTGCAGCAACTTCACCGTGTTCCCCGCTCCCCTCTCGCTCCTCGGATCGGTTGTGTCTGTCTCAGGTTGCTCCTGAGATCTCATATTCCTCCCCCCTGCTTCGCGCGTCGTCCTTCGCCTATTCCCACCCGGCACCTGTCACCGCCGTGTAGCTAACTGAGCCCCGTACTGTTCCCTCTGTCCCGCGTCCTTCTGCTCTTAACGGCCACCTCCGAGAGGAGCTTCCCTGACGTGTCACTATCGGCCTCTATAATCACGATCGAGACCAGTATCTTAGGCCGCCCTCTGTGTTGGGCTTGCAAACGGTCTTTCCAATTGCTGCTGGTCCCATTAGGAGACTGGCTTACTCCCACGCCTGCGTTCTGACCCCTCCTTAGCCCCGCGTGTACTTTAGCAGGCGCAGTGAGCTCGTCGCCCCTTTTTCGCGCGGCGTGTGCTGGCATGTGGATCTAAGCCATCTCGTGGAACGGACGGTCCATTCACCCACGACTGGCCACTGTTTTCCGTTCGCGTGCCGGAGTCCAGTAGTCCCAATCCTTCTTTCCCTACCACCCCCGAGCCTCTCGTCCTGATGGCCTGATCGATTGGTTCCCATTTCCCACTCTGTCGGTCACCTTTCTCCTCATCGGATCTATGCCGCCTGCTTGCTGGCAGGCTCGCTCGAGGGAGTACAAAGCAACGATGGTTTCGCACGATATAGGTGTACGTCCTGTCGTGTGCTGACATACCTGAGACTTTTCAGGCCCTTCGTTCTAAGTCTAGCTCACCTCTTCGCACAACCGTACCGTCACATAATGCAGTCCAGTCGTCCTCGCCCTGTTACAAACTGTGCACATCACACCAACTGCCACCGCGTCCTTGCGCCTGCTCAACCGGCAGTCCAGACATAGTTTCAGGTGACACAACCTTGTGCTCACCCACGCAGATCCTGCCATACTACTCCCTTGTGCTGTTCCCTCCGATCTCTGTGCTATGACGCCGAGCACTCGCCCACTTATTCACGTCTTGCTCATTTGTCCTCGCGACTCTACGATTCTACCTTGCCTAAATGCTTTTCTCTTCCCCGGCATCTTTCCGTGCACTGTGCCCCCATGCCATTATACACATCTCGCACAGCTCCATCACGCCGTTGCGGTACGTCCTCTCTCTCTCTCTCACTAGAGCGCTCTTTGCCCTGCGGCTTGTCACCTGGCACGCGCCGGACTCCTCACTCCCTGTTTGATTGACCGAATAGATGAACAATTACGCATCCTAGATAGATGTAACATCTGCACTTTTTGTATAGATTAGTGACTTTATACACATAATAACGCAAAGTATGCACGACGTCACAAGAGCCCCAATGCTTTATCAAGGATCAGGTGTAGGACCATCAGCAATCAGTGCGTAGCCTGTCCGCAAAGAATGAGTTCTCACCGGCTTCCGCAAGATTCCCACATCCGTTGCATTTCTTGCCCACATGGCCATCTCCTACTGCTCTCTTTCTTCTCTCTTCTCTTTACACGACCACCCTCCTCTCCCTCCCTTCCTCATTTATGATGTGTAACTCTTAGTGTACTCTCATTCCTTTATGATGTGTTACATGCCGTGTTGTCTTTCTCCCTGAATTACTGTTCTGTGTTTGCCTTCTTTCCTCTCCTGCGCAGTCAGATGACTCTAGTATGCTCCACTCCCGCGCAGCGGTGTCACTCACTTCCATAGATGTTGTCTAGTTACAGCACCATTGTCACTCACTCTGCAACGCCGTCGCAGCCGGTTCACGTTCGCTGCCGAGGTGCCGTTGTCCCCGCTCCCGTCCCACCACACACTCTCACTCGTTATCGATGTACCGGCCTCTATTGGTGTCCCTCTAAGCCGTGCGTTTCGCTACTTTACCCCCGTTTCCCACTCTCTCACTCCCCTTTGCCCTTTGGGTATCATCTGCCACTTGTGCCTGGCATTTTCTTTGGCCAACTCGTCTCTCTTCCCACTGAGGACTTCTGCTCCTCCCCCTTCCTCTTAGTCCTTCTAACCCGTTACTGTCGCAGCACCAGCGCCAGCACTCAAATCCGCTTTTAGTGACCCGCATGCAGCAGCAAGAGCTCAATTACACTGGCTGACATCCTGAAGTCCCCTCTCCTCCATTGTTCTAATCTCCCGCAGCGCTGTATGCAGTCTACAAGTTTGTCTCTGCTTATCTCCTGGTGGCCGGGTGTCGCCGGTTTGGATGGACCATGTTGATGCTCTCCCGTTGTTCTCGAGCGCACTTCCCACACGCACTCCCCCATGCTCAAGCGCCGAATCTCGGCAGCAGTACATCAGGTCTGGTCTGCTTGCCTTTAGCCCTTTTTGGTGCATAGCACAATAGCTCTCCAGAGGCCAGTGGAAGGCTAACTCCTGCTGGCTGGTCTGCGGCGCTCATGGCCGTCTGGGTGGCGTGGGGGTGAGGCCTCGTTTGCTAAGACATGTTGTCATATCAAAGAGTGAAGCGAATGCGAAAGTATCTTGACCTTATTCAGCTGCGACCTCTCCTTTATTCTGACACAGCGCCCGGAGGCAGTTCATGTGGTAGGCTGGCGTGACGAACAGGAATACATATTCTCTGCCCTCGTTGAATGTCTGTGTGACTCTTGGTATTTCCGGTGCGGCGAATCCACGTGGATCGTTGCACGAAAGTGAGGTGTTGGACATCTCACACCGAGCATCAGGATGATGAGAATCGACCAAGACTAAGTGCAATACTATCTTTTATGAGAGCCTTACTGCCACGTCTGGAAGTATGCTGGAGGTCCTCAGGTCCCCGTCCTTCCTCATATGTAGTCGTCGGCCTTTTGATTTTCATGTCTTTGCGTGCTAGTCTCGTTATCTTGTCACACAGAACTGTGAGTGGACTTGTCCTTTTACCTGGAGATTTTTTCAAATGCTTTGCATTTCTCTTCTGAACGACTCTGATAAAAACAGATTTTGTCTCCCAATACATGATAATCCAGGTATCTCCTGTACGGTCCATGTTTCCGACTTCTTTTGGTATCTTGAGACTGCCTCGCCACCTTGCTGATCAGAGCTCCACATTGGGCAAACAGGAAATGTAATTCAAAAGTTCGCAGGGCTTTCTGTCTACCGGCCAGTGTATCCGAGTTCAGATGCGTTTCCAGACGGTGCCACTGTGATACACCGGACCGAATACCTCATTTGCGGCCACACTAACCCTAATCTGACATGGCAATACTGATTTCAGCGCTACTCCTCTTGTCGGGGAGGAGTACAGAAACTGGTTTTAAGAGCCCTTTATATTGATATAAAGGGCCTCATTGTGTGGACGGCTGCAGGGTTAAATTGGTTTAAAGCTACTAAAATCGCTTTAAACACGTAGTGTAGACCAGGCCTTACATACCTTTGTGTAAGCAGAGTCTGAATGGGCTCTCCCCTGACATCTAGTGGTGAGTTGTGGGAAAAGACTTCATGTACTGATCTTGTTTGCATTGACATACCCACCCTGCCTAGGTGCTCAGCATAATGGGATTGCTTGCCCAACTGATCACTTGTGGCTGGTGTTGGATCCCCAGTCTCCTTGTTATTGGGGTTGTTACCCTTGTTGTCTCAACTGAGGGCAGCAGAACTGTATCTGGCATTCCCTGATGGAGGGACTCCCTTCAGCTGAACAGCCCTTGCTAGACAGGGGACATGGGTTCCAAAGCCCAGTGAGCTGAGTGAGGTTGGGAATTGATATTCACAGCTAGTAGGATAGCCTGTTATTTAAGGATCCTATACCACGGAATAAAAGAAGAGCTCATTTAAACTCAGTTGAGAGTCTTGTTACACACTACAGAGCAAAAAAAATCACTGATAACTAAATTTAAGTATTAGGTCTACATTGGGATAGTGTCTCTATTGAAAGAGGCTGTCCAGTGTGCATCATCAGTGAGGTTCCCCCACTAACAGCTGGAATTACTGAGAGTGGTGTTAAGTGGGGGGCCTGAAAACATCTTGGCATGGCCAGGAGGGTGGCTGGTGGAGAGGGCCAGAGAAGAGCCCCACAGAGAGGTGCAGCAATCTGCTGTTAGGGCAACGAGTGAGTGATTGAGCAGTGGAGCGTGTAAGGTGCCTCCTTACACCACCACCCCACTTCCACACAGGGTGGGAGGTGAATTCTGCAGATGAACCTTTGAACTCTGAGGCTGCATTGGCCAAGGACAGCAACTGTGAGTGGGGTACAAAGAAGGGAAGGGTTGGTTAAAGGGACATAAGAACCTGAGGGGGAAAGGACACTGCCCAACTTACTTGGGGGATGGGTCTTTTGCTCATGGTTTATGTATATGAACCATAGTTGTGGCATTTTCCCAAATTAATGCTGAGTTACTTCCCTCCTTTTATTAAAACCTTTTACTACATTCAGACTCTGTGCTTGCAAGAGGGGAAGTATTGCCTCTTAGAGGCATTCAGGGAGTGGTGGGTAATTGTCCCAGGTAACTGGGTTGGGGCTTGGGCTAGTTCAGTGTTGTATTGTTCAAAAGGAATCCCTAGATACTGAACCCAGCCCTTGTTGCTGCTGGATCCAGTTGGCAGAAGGGTTACATTTGTGAATCCCACTCCTAAATTTTAGACCCTGGGGCATACACACATGTCTGGATGCTGATGTCTCCCCTAAATCCCAGAGCGATTCACAAACTGGGGGAAGGAGCTACTAAGTGTCATACAGAGCCCTCTTTGATAAGGGTGCTCAGAGGTCTCTTACCAGATTGAGTCCCCTACAAAATCTGGCCTGAAGAGGTGGAGGTGCCTACCTTCTGACTTTTAGACCAGTGGTTAGAGCACTCAGTTAGGGTATGGGAAAGCCAGCTTCAATTGCCTTTCTGTCTGCCAGATGGGAAAAAGGATTTGGCCAGGGTGTCCCCCATCCCCTAGGGGTGTGCTCTAGCCACTGAGTTCTGTGATAGTCCAATATGTGGCTCCCTAAGTCTCTCCTGTTGAAGCTGTTCCACTGTGGCTAAAGGGAGCAGAAGGCTGACGCCAGGGTCCCCCACCTCCCAAGGTCGGTGCCTTAACCACTGGACTACAAAGTCATTCCCTCCATTGCTCTCTCTCTGGCCCAATGACTGCTCCACTAGGTAAATACTTAAATAGTCATTGGACCAGAGAGAGAGAAAGGGTCCTGTACTTCAATGGTTAGCACACCTACCTCAGAGAGGAGACCCTCAGTCTAGTCCTCCTGCTCCCCTCACTCTTTCATTATTTAGCCACAGTGGAACAACTTCAACAGGATAGCTTGGGGGAGACCCATAGCAGAATGTCTCATAGCTCAACAGTTAGGGCATGTTCCTGAGAAGTAGGGGACGGCCTCTCAAAATCCTTTTCCCCTTCTAGCTGAGAAGAGACTTGAATTGGCTCTCCCACATCCTAAGTGAATTTGCTAGTCACTCGGCTAGATGTTATAAAGCGTGCACCTCTTCCAACAACTTTGTGTGGAGCAAGGCAGGAACCTAACTCATTCATGCAACAAGTGGCTTAGACACCTAGGTTGCCTCACTCCAGGCTGTCTGTTCCTGTTCATGGATCGCAAGCAGAGACAGGCACCTCCCTGAAGCCCAGACTTAGGCACTTATCTGCATGAGAGGGGTGGGGCTTAACACACACTCCTTTCATTGATATCTCCCATTGGCTAACTTTGGCTCTCTGCTTAGTCTGCTGGCCCCAAACATTGTATAGCCTAGGCATCTAACTTGGCTTTGTGAAGTGCAGTGTTGTTCCTGTGATTTTCTAGGTGCTTAAAATTTAGGCATTGCAATGCTGAGTGTCACAGCACCTAAATCCCTTTGTGGCTCTAACCCTGTAATCCTTAGCTTTATCTTTCACTCTTAGTTTCATTACTGTATCTGTTAGCGTCTTGTAAGGCCCACAAAGGGACTAGGAGTGGGACCGTAGGTCAGCTGCAGTAATTTTCTGTAGCTATCACCATTTTTAGAATTTTAAAAAATATGTTTTACCATTTAGTGATATCAATGAAAAGCACGGCATATTGTTATAATAAATACAGAAGAACATCTGCTCAGTTTACAAACTTCAGTAGCCGTGAACAGTAATAGATAACTTCACAATGCACACACAACATATGTGCTCCCGGGAATGCTCAAGTCCACCCTCTGTTTTGAATGTAAGGGAATTATCTTACAGTAACTCTGCATTTTCATTAGGTGAGAGCTTGTCCTGGTGTATCATTTAATAAATAGTGTTACTGTTCTTCTGTTCTGAAAAAAAAGTCATGCTTTTATGGGACTATTCTGTACTTTCACTACCGTATTTTTTTTAAAAAAAATATTTTGTTATACTCATTGTCATCTGCTGGTTCCATTCTTTTTTTTGATGCAAAGCACACCATCTGGTCTTTGAGTCCATGCAGGGAACACGCTATAAAATAAATTAGTAGAGATATTATTCATTTACTCTTTTAAGTACAGTGAATTTCAATGCCCTAATGTAGAATTTTATATCTAAGATTGTAACTGATATGAAATAGCTGGCATTTTGCATTTGCAAAAGCTAATTCAATACCTTTCCTATAATGTCAGCTAGGAATTAGCTAACAGAGCACTACTAGGAAATGTTCCAGACAAAATTGAGCTACTAGGTTCTGTTTAATAAACGCAAAATGGTTAATTGTTTAAGAGGAATGGATTCTCAGTCAACTTTCATGGATTTCTCATCAAGTAGTAATACTTTAAAACTGCTTGAATGAAGAATCACAATGTTTCTCAGTGATTTAACATTTGGAGAAAAAAGGACTGGTTAGTAATCTTAGTACTAGTAGCTCTGAACGTTGTTATCAGTACAGATCCCTCTAATTTGTACTATTTTTGTAGTTTAAAAATAATTGATGCTCTACCATTCAGTTTTTGAATGATGAGTAGGACAATTTAATTAAAATTTAAAGTCTAGGAGCAGTTGAAGATCATACATAATCCAATTACTTTTTATTCAATTAGTTTAATAGCAAACCATTTTGCTATAATTACAGTTAATCCCCTGATTTTTCTTCTCAGCTGTTTATCATGGCCTGTGAGATATCTTTGAGGAAATCATACTGGGATATAATTATCACCAATCCCCAATGGAATTAGTGCACTAAATAGCACTTAATTATGAGAAATTTTCTATTGCTGAATTGGTTAGATTTAAAGATGACAGGAACTTGTTCTAGGGAATTTCAGACTTGCCTGAAATTTCTTTTTGTCACATTCCCCAGGTTTGGTGGGAAGGAGGAAATTGAAATTGAAAATTCATTCAGACCTCCTAACTTCACTCAAAGAAACATCGAAGTTAGGCTGAAAGTCCATATGGAAGCAAAGAAAATAAGACTAACATCTAGCTTATTATTCATAGTATTATTGATTATTGAATTGTATCGCAATGAAATAGCAGCAGCATTGGAGCCTTCTAATAATGCATTTGGTTGTTAGTGGTATCTAGAATACTAGAGAGATATCCAACCTAGTTGGATCCATTATAGTAGAGTTGGGAGAATAAATGAAAAATCAGAAAATCTCTGAATTTCTGCCTGCAGGTGTAGTCTTTGAACAGAACTGGAAGTATCACATCGAGGAGACAGTACCTTCAGGACCTTTGTAAGATCAGCAAATCACAGAAGCATAGCTTTGAATATGTACTGTGTTTATGTTTACAGGGATGGTTGTACTCAAGAGGTGGCCATTAGTTTGCAGCTAACACAGGTAGAATAAATACCTGACTTCCCTGCTGCCCAACATATGTATGCCTACTTGCACAACCCTATAGCCACAAAACAAAAAAAGTTAAAGTTCCAGCAGTATCATTAATCCAGCTATCTGTTTTTCACATTAGAAGTAGCAGGTCCTCTCATTCCTTTTTTCCCCTAGTAAGATTTGAAGTGGTCCATTGAAATTAGCACAAGCTGTAGTTCTTCCTCTCTCAACTGAAGAGCATAACTAAGGATATATTTTGGTCACAGAAGTCACGGATTCCATGACAGTAACAGATCTCTGTGACTTCTTTGGCTTCAGTTTCAGCCCCCGGCAGCAGGGCTCCAGCTGTCAGCCCGGATGGTGAAGCTGTGGCTTTGGCTTCAGCCCTGGGCAGTGGGGCTCTGGCTTCGGCTTCAGCTCTGCCATGACCATATCCTGATTTTGACCTTCTTTCCCATGAGTGTTCCATGAATTTTGCTAAATTTTACCGTGACACAATTGTATGCATAGGCATAACTACTCAGAACTTCAAAGTCTTCTAAGACCTCTAGCAAATTGAATTGATATTTCTCATTTTTATTTGACACAAGAGGAAGACATTTAAAATAATATTTTAAAGCCCTTTATACGTGTCAGAAAGGAGCAGTTAGGGACAAAAGCATGTTGTCTTTATTTCGTCTTCATAATCTAACTTCAGGGTTGGAATGTGGTATAAATGTCACCTTAACACTCTCTCAAACTTGAAGCTACTTTGTGCAGGGCCATTTCCCAGACTTTAGTACAGCAGCCTGAAGGCTGCTCTAAATTACACCTGATTATAACTGCCCCAAAGGGGTGAAACCCCAGTCAGGTAACAGTGAAGCACAGGGGTTTTCTGGCCATGCCCCCTTTCCTTCAACTAACAATAGGGAGGAAGTGTGTTTGCTGGAACATTAAAGCTAGAATGCTGTAGCACAGCTAGTGAAGCAGAGAGAGGCCTTAACATGACAAACAATCTGATTCATAAATTTTAAATGAAAGCTTAGAATTTGCAGAATCATAGGATAGGCCCTTTTAATTTTTCCAAAGTCTTTGATTTTCTCCTATTCCTAATGCTAAGGAAGATTATTTCTGATGATTTACCTATTTGCTTTTAAAAGGAACACTCTCCCTTTTGCAAGTTGTCCCTGCAGCAGTCCCTGATCACATCGAGCTTCCTGGCCTGGTCAGGCAGGGAAAATATGATGTCACGGGGAGGGAATGCTTTATTAATCACTGTTAAATTTTTAGCAGATATCTGCTGAGGATGGTCAGAAGTGATTTTTCCATCACGTGTAACATTTTAACCTTAATAATTTTACTCCTCGAAATTAGCAAAATCTCTGGGACCAGATTCTGCTTTCTTGTGCTGGTGTAAATTGGGAGTCAATCTGCTGAAAGTCAATGGAGTTGCACTGATGTATGTGAGAGGAGATCAGTTGTTTACCCTTGTTTTTCATCAAGGACTCCTATGCGAAGACCCAAGTCAAACTTCAGCTGTTATTACTGTTACCCTGCTCAAAAGATGTGGTTAGAATATTCATAATGGAAAAAGCTTCCCTTCCTTTCTTTTCCTAGAACCTAAACGACTAAAGAATTTTGGTCAAACTCAAAAAAAAAAATCAACTTAGGGCAGAATATTTTCCCTCAAAAGATGAATCTTTCAGGAAGTTATAAGTATTTGGTCACAAAGAGGTTGACAGAATGGAAAATGTTTATAGATCACTAAAAAGTTAGCACTTACCAGTGAGATGATATTAGAGGTTGACAGGAAAGTGGAAATATCATCAGTTGAATATTTGGTATCACCCATCTCCATATTTCATCACTGGAGCTTTCAGCATGAAAAAAAAATAGACATTATATTGATTATGATCAAACTGTTGTCCGGGTGGTACAGGCTGGCTATGTCACTGAAGCAATTACATAGCACTATTCCCCAACTGAGACTTTCACCTGCTTGTTATATAAAATCAATAATGTCTAAACAAGAACTGAAATGACAATCTAATTTTTGCCAAGGAACATTTAGACCTCTGAGCTGCCTTTGAAGAAGTTTCAAGAACCACTGAAAAGGGAAAAGCAAGTTATAGTTTGTGTGAAATGTAAAAGAGAGAGCTTCTTCCCAAAGAATTATATCAATACAGTATGATTAGGGCCCTACCAAATTCACAGTCCATTTTGGTCAATTTCATGGTCATAGGATTTTAAAAATCATAATTTTTGTTATTTCACTTATTTAAATCTGAAATTTCATGGTGTTGTAACTGTAGGCATCCTGAACCAATAAGGAGTTGTGGGGGGTGGGGGGGGATTGCAAGGTTATTGTACAGAGGGTTGCAGTGGTATTACTTTTACTTCTGCACTGCTGCTGATGGCAGTGTTGCCGCCAGAGCTGGGCACCAGAGATCAGCATCTGCTGGCTGGGAGCCCAGCTCTGAAGGCAGAGCTGCCATTAGCAGCAGCGTAAAATTAAGAATTGCATGGTATGGTATTGCCACTCTAACTTCTGAGCTGCTTCCTTCAGAGCTGGGCCCTTAGTCAGCAGCCATCACTCTCTGGCTGTCCAGCTCTGAAGGCAGCAGCACAGAAGTAAGAGTGGCAATACCATTCCATGCCGCCCTTACTTCTGTGCTGCTGCTAGCAGAGCACTGCCTTCAGAGCTGGGTTCTCAGCCACTCTCTGGCTGCCCAGCTCTGAAGGCAGCACAGAAGTAAGGGTGGAAATATCACAACGCTCCTAAAATAACTTTGTGACCCACTGCAACTCCCCTTTGCATATAAGGTGACTATATGTCTTATTTTGCCTGGGGTAGTCCCTTCTTTAGACCCTGTCCAAGCCGTCCCAAGTTTTTTGGCAACTGATTATCAGTTGGCAAGAGAAAACTCAACAAATACACAGTTTTGCAAAAAAAAAAAAAAAAGTGTTAGCAGGGTGTGGAAGAACATGCAGTGGGGTTGGGAGGGTTAGCGACAACACCAACCCTGTGCCGGAGGAAGGGCTAGGGAGAGTTGCTTGGGGAGGGCTTGGGCCAGTGCTAGGTGGGAGGGGGACCGGGAGGCCACAGGTGGAGAGGGGACATTGGGTGGTTCCGGGGAGGAGAACCTCACGCCAGCCCCATGTGTGGCTCAGCCCAGCCTGTGGGATGTCCTCTTTTCACTTTGGGGAAATATGCTTACCCTGCCTGTGGTCAGGACTCCCAATGTGAGAAATGCTGGTCTCACCTGTGAAATCTGTATAGTAAAGGGTAAAAACATACAAAAGATCAGATTTCATGTGGGGAGACTAGATTTCATGGTCCGTGATATGGTTTTCATGGCCATGAATTTGGTAGGGCCCTAAGTATGAGTGCTATAAGCAGGGCTGCTTCTGACAGGCTGCAGTGCCTCTGGTCACAGGAGGTCCCACATTGTGAGGTGTCCGCTCAAGGAGACAGAGTCCTCTGTATGGTCTCTCTTCACTCCTTCTCCACAGACTCCACAGACTACACATCAGATAAGTTGTGAGGGTAAAAGTGCTGTTGGTCCTGATGGACCTCATAGACCTGATAATGGCTTACTCCGCAGGCCCTGTCCTGCGCTTAGATCTACTTGGCACTTTCAAACCCTACTTGCACTCCCTCCAAGGCATAGGCAGGCTTGAGAGGTAGCTGGGAAGAAGATATTTGGTGTTTGGGTATGGATGGTGGTGATGGGGAGGCCTGTCTAGCTAGGAGTTGTTTTATCTGTTTCTCTTGACTGGGGGCTTCTTTCAGGCCTCACTGCTCCCAACCATTTCAAGATACTCCCAAAGTGGAATTCTTCTTAGTCTTTACCAGCTGCTATCTGTGATTTATAGTTAAGGCAAGATGTATTCATTACACTGCTGCCAGCTATGCACCTGCTACTCTTGATGCTGTGTAGGGAACTGTGGTATTGGTGCACCAATGCACGGGTACAATAATGCTTGGAGGAAAGTCATGGATGGATTCACTTCACTGTATTTTTACAAGCCAATCTGGTTATTGTGAACACACTCAATTGCTGTAGGAGCATCTGGTGCTGGACACTGTCAGGATACTGGACTACATGGACCACAGGTGTGATCCAATATGGAGATTCCTATGTTCCTGTCTTAGCTGTAATGTTTAGTACTTGGAACACCACTATTGTCTAATTCAGACAAGCCATCTGTTATGCTACTAAAGGAAAACTCCTCACTTTGTAAACATAATAAAAACCTATGGGTGATGGAATCTAAGAGATTATTCAGGACTAAGAGAAACATCTCATTAAGGAATAAAAAGGTAAAAACTAAAATTCTGAAGGAAATGGTTGTTTTTTATGTACTTGTACAACACATGGGCCCCGAGTCAGCAAAGCACTTACTTAAATTCTTTGCTGGTACGAACAAACTTAAGTCAATGAGATTTAGCACATGCTTAAAGTTAAGCATGTCCGTAATTTATTTGCTAAATAAGGATGGACTTGATATGAATGCTAGTGCTTTCCTGAATCAGAAACTTAGCATCATAGGACATCAGTCCTGACTAAGATCTGAGAACTACTGTAATACAAATAAATAATAATTAATAATAAACTTATGGTGGAGTATTTTAACTGTTTTTTTCACATTCAAAACTAAAAATTTAGATATAACCCAAAAATTTAGTGACAGTTGCAGCAGCATCCTTTCTACTGTAATATAAGAAATAAAATATACAAGAGATTATTTATCTATTTCTTAGACACTGTCAAAAGCAAGGATAAATTATTTCTTTTGATGCTCATTGGATATACCATTCCCTATTTGACAGGGATGATTTCTCCCAGACACCACTTTTCCTCTCTCTTTTGATCAAAGCTAATAATATACTGAAACCTTCCCAGTGAATACAGAGGGCTCATCTGTAATAGTGCACATTTAGTCACAGCAACAGTGAGTCATTTCAAGAAAATTAACTTTAAAAGATCACAAAAGATAGTTCAAGTTTCTGACCTTTGATTGAATTGGAATAAACTGACAAATGATGTAAAAAAACCATAATTCGTCTCTCTGAATTATTGAGTCTTATTTCTGACTGTGTGTACTCCAAAGACCCATTAATGCTCCTTCTCATGCAGTATTTATTGCTTGTACATCAAGTGGGCCAGCCTGTTAAACTAACTTAGCCAGTGCTAAGCACATTGTTGCCTTACAGGTCAGTGAACAGTAGTAAATCAGTCAACAGCTGCTCTTTGGAATTATTGCATCAATGAAAAACTTACCAAATGTCAACAGGAATCCCAACTATTTTCTTCACGAAGAATCATTTTGGAGGAGATAAGAGTAGTTTTCCTAAAGGTGACTTGCAAGGAGTAGGATGTGGGGGCTTCCTCCCCTCACATACTTGTTTTTTTACATTAAAAATATTGGTTCTGTTTAAATAAGAAAACTCTGTAGTCTTTCTGTACTAGCATTTAACTTAAAATTTCACTCTTTTATGCTAATATCAGTGCAGCTGTCTAGATAGTAGCAACAGTGTGACCTAGTGGTGGCCATCTAGGTCTGTTCTGTGGTTCATTATATTATATGGTTAGTATAGTCTGTCTACGCTAGCTTTCCCACTATTACTACCACTGGTGGAAGTACATCAGAATAGGCTGACCAGATGCAAGTGTGAAAAGTCAGGACAGGTGGTGGGGGAGTAATAGGCCCCTATATAAGAAAAAACCTCAAATATTGGGACTGTCCCTATAAAATTGGGACATCTGGTCACCCTACATCAGTACATCAGTACCAATAGACTTGTCAGCAATTTGAAGATAAATGCTAGTGTAGAAAGCTCACGATGACTAAGGAACTAGAAAAAAAAGACAAAAAGACTGAAGTTATTAGAACAGTTAAGAAGGGAAGGGATTTTTAGTTAGACTCTTTAAGAATATTTTTCTTTGTTTTATTTAATATTATGGTGAAAGGATGTCTTTATTAATCATTTAACATCCCAACCACTTCTAATTAACGCGTGAACACTAACAGTATAACTCCTCTGTGACTTCAAGCAAATCCTACAGCAAAATCAGGGGAGACCAGAATGACATTATTAATATATCTAAGGAAAAAAATTATCTCCCTGAAAAACAACCAAACTAAATATACCCAACAAAACACGTTCAGACTTTCTTTATATATCATTAAAAAGTCAAGGAAACTTACAAGCATGTTTTTTTAAAACCTTTAAAGAAATCTCATTGCATTTAAACCACATTGATTTTATTTGATAAGTTATTACCTTAACCTGTTCCAATTCCATTAACACAACATGTCTACTATGAAGTCAATAAGACTATGTATTAAAGTGCTTTCATATCAAAGATGGTTACCATGGAGCTGAACATGGCTGCCTTTTGGCATGTTAGTAAAATGTATTTCTCCACATTAGGAAAAAAAAATAATGTCGCCAATATTCATTTTACATTTTTCTTAGGGGGGAAAGATAAGATCTTCATGCTCTAAATCCTCATTACACAATCAAGGAAGAATTCTGCACTTGCAGGGTTTATGTGGCTAGCATTAACTTTGAACAGTAGCTGATTATATACAGCCAAAGACAGAATCTGACTCCTAATATATACATAATTAATGGACCTAATTCTCAAATATAATGAAGTTGGAGGGTCCATTAACTTCTTTCTCCTGTCTAAGCTAGCTCCGCACTGGCCCAGGAGATCCTGAGAATTATAGGGCATGGGGCAGAAGGAAAGCTTCAAGTCCACGCTACCTAGTGACATACGGAGAAGCTTTGGCATTCCTCAGTAAGGTTAGGAAAAGGCATAATGTATTAGTTAGGAACCATATGCAAGTCTTAATATGAACAATATCTTGTTTGCATTGATCATATTTTGCAATATTTCCTTTTCCCCCCACCATCTTAACCAATTTTCTATTTTCCCCCACTGTGAATGACTTGGAATGTTTTGATTTTATCTATGCTCGCTGCTCTGGTGTGGATTACAAAAAAACAAGACTGCTCATCCTGTTGGTGAGGAGAAAGGTCAAGGGGGAGCCTCAAGGGTATGTACAGGGATGCAAATGTGAAAGAATTACACAAAAATGAAAAACACAAAACTTTGAGAAAAGTTCAATGCTGATCACCTAGAGAATGTACATCATTCTCTAAATTGTTATGGTAAAAGGCTTTATTTTGCATTTCAGTGCATAGACCAATCTGGGCCTGATTCTCCACTGCTTTGTACCATGCGGAGTCATTCATCTCTGTGCAAAGTAGATATAAAAAGGTACAAAATCAGAGTGGCAGCATTTTATGCTTATTTTTCACAGGTGTAAACAACTCCACGAGGCATTAGGCATAGAGAAGCAAGCCCAGTCCCACTTTGCAGCAATCCTGCACTAATTGTGGAGAAACTAAATGAATTCTTTGCTTCAGTCTTCACGGCTGAGGATGTTAGGGAGATTCCCAAACCTGAGTCGTCCTTTGTAGGTGACAAATCTGAGAAATGGTCACAGATTGAAGTGTTGTTAGAGGAAGTTTTGGAATTAATTGATAAACTTAACAGTAACAAGTCATCAGGATCAGATGGCATTCACCCATGAGTTCTGTAAGAACTCAAATGTGAAATTGTGGAACTATTAACTATGATTTGTAACCTGTCCTTTAAATAGGCTTCTGTACCCAATGACTGGAAGATAGCTAATGTAACACCAATATATAAAAAGAGCTCTAGAGGTGATCCTGGCAATTACAGACCAGTAAGTCTAACATCAGTACTGGGAAAATTAGTTGAAACAATAGTAAAGAATAAAATTGTCAGACACATAGAAGAACATAAATAGGTGGGCAAAAGTCAACATGGTTTCTGTAAAGGGAAATCATGTCTTACTAATCTATTAGAGTTCTTTGAAGGGGTCAACAAATATGTGGACAAAGGGATCGGGTGGACATAGTGTACTTAGATTTTCAGAAAGCCTTTGACAAGGTCCCTCACCAAAGGCTCTTACGTAAATTAAGATGTCATGGGATAAGAGGGAAGATCCTTTCATGGATTGAGAACTCATTAAAAGACAGGGAACAAAGGGTAGGAATAAATGGTAAATTTTCAGAATGGAGAGGGGTAACTAGTGGTGTTCCTTAAGGGTCAGTTCTAGGACCAACAGAATCATAGAATCATAGACTTTAAGGTCAGAAGGGACCATTATGATCACCTAGTCTAACCTCTTGCACAATGCAGGCCACAGAATCTCACCCATCCATTCCTGTATCAAACCTGTGTCTGAGCCATTGAAGTCCTCAAATCATGGTTTAAAGACTTCAGGTGCAGAGAACCCCAGCAAGTGACCCATCCCCCACGCTGGAGGAAGGTGAAAAACCCCCAGGGCTTCTGCCAGTCTGCGCTGAAAGGAATTCAATTCCCACCCCAATATGCATGAGCTCAACCCGAGCATGTGGAGCAGACTCACAGCCAGACCCAGAAGATTCTCATTAGTAACTCAGATTCTCGCTCAATCTATTCTCTACATCTCTATGGCATATTTACCGCATGAGTCAAGACAGGCCTATTTTTGGCATTAATTTATCCCATTATTAACCAGCCCCTCCATAAAACTTATCTGAAGCCCAGATATGTCTTTTGCCCCTACTATCCCTTGAATACTATTCAACTTATTCATAAATGATTAGAGAAAGGGGTAACTCATGAGGTGGTAAAGTTGCAGATGCTAAACTGCCCAGAGAGTTAAGACCAAAGCAAGTGACGTGAAAGAGCTTCAAAAGGATCTCACAAAACTAAGTTGATTGGGCAACAAAATGCAAATGAAATTTATGCGTTAGATGTAAGGTAAAGGACATTGGAAAAAAATTAACCCTAGCTATACATACGATGTCACTCACTCACTTCTGCCCGTCACCCCAATCGGGGTATGGCGCCAACCACCAGATCTCCAGAGTCTTCTATACATATGATATATTGGGGCTGAATAGCGTACAACTATCAGGAAAGAGATCCTGGAGCATCCTGCCATAAGTTCTCTTAAGACATCCATTACAGTGTGCACGGCATTTCAAAAAAGCAAACAGGATGTGAGGAATCATAAAAAAAGTGATAGAGAATAAAATGGAGAATACCTTATTGCCCTTATATAAATCCATGGTACGCCCACATCTTGAATACTGCACATAGATGTGGTCTCCTCATCCAAAAAAGATATACTGGTATTAGAAAAGGTTCAGAGAAGGGCAACTAAAATGATTAGAGGTTTGGAAGGGGTCCCATATGAGGATAGATTAAAGAGGCTAGGACTTTTCAGCTTGGAAAAGAGGAGACTAAGGGGGGATATGATAGAGGTATATAAAATCATGAGTGGTGTGAAGAAAATGACTAAGGAAAAGTTATTTACTTGTTCCCATAATATAAGAACTAGGGGCCACCAAATGAAATTAATGGGCAGCAGGTTTAAAACAGATAAAGGGAAGGTCTTCACACAGTGCACAGTCAACCTGTGGAACTCCTTGCCTGAGGAGGTTGTGAAGGCTAGGACTGTAACAGAGTTTAAAAGAGAACTAGATAAATTCATGGGAAGTTAAGTCCATTAATGACTATTAGCTAGGATGGGTAAGGAATGGTGTCCCTAGCCTCTGTTTGTCAGAGGGTGGTGATGGATGGCAGGAAAGAGATCACTTGATCATTACCTGTTAGGTTCACTCCATCTGGGACACCTGGCATTGGCCACTGTCGGTAGACAGGACACTGGGCTGGATGGACCTTTGGTCTGACCCAGTATGGCCATTCTTATGTTCTTGTCTACACTCAATACTCTGCAACAGCATAGGTTCACAGCTCCATCTGCACACCTGTAGTGCTCCATTGAAGTCGCTACCTACGCCTGTCGCTACCTACACCTCGAAATCCCCAAGAGGCAGTGGTTAGGTCAAAGGGATAATTCTCCTATTGACCTAATGCTGTCTACACTGGAAGTGAGGTCAGTTTAACTGCATTGTTCAGGGGTGTGGATTTTTCACAATCTAGAGTGAAATAGTTATACTGACCTAATTTCCTAATGTAGATCAGCCCTGAGGCAACACTCCCACTGAAATAGTGATATTTTTGTCTGAAGAGGAGGAATAATATTTTCAAAAACAGGAGCCTAGAAGTAGATTTCGTAGAACTGATCGATGCCCTGCAAAACATCATAGCAGTGTTTTCTAGGGAATTTAATTTATTTTTATAAAGTCATTGCTTTCATTGTAGAATGGAAAGTTATACCATAATCCTAAGTACAAGTTTTTTATAGATAACATTAGTTTTAAAGGCAAGGTAAAGTTATTCACTGAGTACTACATAAAACCTTATATGGTTTAACTCAGGTTTACAGCTATCATACGCTACTTAAATTATTTTTATTTATTTCAGTTTGAGCTGGTGAAATATGTTAACACTTCTCCTTTGGTGTCAATTAACTAATCATATTTTATCCTGCAACTTTGTAAGACTCGTATATCACATGAATGATCTATGATCAGTGCTATTATTTTAACCACCCAAATAAATAACAAGGATAGGACATTTTAAAGTAGCACTAAAAGCAAGCTTTGTTTCAATATCTGAAATTGGAGAAAAGTGACATGCTGGTCATGATAACATTACACTTTAAATTGTTCGTGATGGAGTTGCATCAGTAGGTCAACATATTATTCAAACATATGATATGGCTGCTCAAAAATTGCTCCTTTCAAGCTGCAAGTTGCCAATAAAGTCAGGGAAAATAACATTCTAATGAAGCTTCATTTCAGATGCTACTGTGCCCATTAAAGCAAAGCAAAACTGAACCCTGTATGTGCTAAGGAAGACTGAAAATACAAATTCTGTTGTCTCATCTGATGGATCATTTCCCCCACCTCCAAAGACTTATCAATTTTAACTCCCAGTGCACAATAGAATTCAGGATTAATATTAAACCTTCTTATCATATATAGGTGTTATATGATGGAAGCATTAGATAGACATTTGAATGAAATGAAAGATTTAGACATATGTCAAATAGGTAAAGTAAAAGCTGTGTTATCTGGGACTTTACTAAACGTAAAGCTCTAGAAACCAGCATTTCTGATATCTCCAAAGAACTTCTTTTGGTCTATAGCTAATACAAATGCAGAAGAAGTTTCACTGTGTTTGTATCTCAGTGGTAAGAATAAAATTGAAGGATTAAACTCTGAACTGCACTTGAACAAAGAAGGTTGCCTTTGGGTACGTCTACACTACAGGATTATTCCGATTTTACATAAACCGGTTTTGTAAAACAGATTGTATAAAGTCGAGTGCACATGGCCACACAAAGCACAATAATTCGGTGGTGTGCGTCCATGTACCGAGGCTAGCGTCAATTTCTGGAGCGTTGAACTGTGAGTAGTTATCCCGTAGCTATCCCATAGTTCCCGCAGTCATGCCAGCCCATTGGAATTCTGGGTTGAGATCCCAATGCATGATGGTGCAAAAACAGCATTGCGGGTGATTCTGGGTAAATGTCATCACTCATTCCTTCCTCCATGAAAGCAACGGCAGACAATCATTTCGCGCCCTTTTCCCCTGGATTGCACTGGCAGACGCCATAGCATGGCA
>NC_133769.1:63292680-63371104 GCF_003597395.2 Chelonoidis abingdonii | reverse complement strand
GCCGCTCTGCCGTAGCCGCCTCCTCCTCACCTGGCTTTGCGGGTCCTGGTTCAGCATAGACGGCACGAGAATGCGCGAGGTGTTTACAACGTCCACGATTGCGGTCTTGATCTGAGCAGGTTCCATGCTTGCTGTGCTATGGTGTTTGCACAGTTCACCCAGGAAAAAAGGCGCGAAACGGTTATCTGCTGCTTTCATGGAGGGAGAGATGAGGCTGTACCCAGAACCACCCGCGACAATGCTTTTTGCCCCATCAGGCACTGGGATCTCAACCCAAATTCCAAGGGGCGGAAAAGACTGCGGGAACTATGGGATAGCTACAGAATAGCTACCCACAGTGCAACGCTCCGGAAATCGACACTACCCTCGGTACATGGATGCACACCCCTGAATTAATGTGCTTAGTGTGGACGCATGCACTCGACTTTATACAATCTGTTTTACAAAACCGGTTTATGTAAAATCGGAATAATCCCGTAGTATAGACATACCCTGAGTATCGTGAGCAGCATCAAGCAATCCAAGTCTGCCATGGCTGTGTTCTCCTCTTCCTCCATCATTAGTTCTGTCAGTTGCCTTCTGTGTGTTAGAAAACACCTCTGAAATGTCCACCAGAAACTTACAGAAGCTCTGTCTGTTTCCTTAAACATGAGTGAAAGTGAAAGTGAGAGCAGTCCTTCAAATGGCAACTCCTCCATGAAAGGGTTCTGGAACCTTTGTAGAAGTGTGTGGTGGGGGGGAAAGGCCAAAGTGCCCCCACCCGCTCCACTCTTGGCTGCCCCAGCAGTGAGAGTCCTTTCTTCTGGTACTACAGCAGTCCCTGGTGGATGAAATGTGTAATTGCAGTGCCTCCCTGGCAGAATCTACTAGAAAAAAATCTGCAGGGGACATGAATTCTGTGCTTATGTTTCTTTTGTTAAAAAATGGAGGGACAGGGCTCTCCCACTTTTAAAATTGTTGGGGGACAACCAGGGCCCCCTGCCCTCCTCCCAGTTCCACTGCTGGTGCCTCCATGTTACTAGCTCCAGTTGCTGGGAGCATAAAGATCAAAATGATAGCTCAGCAGAGTGTGCTGAAACTTCCTGTGACATGCACAGGTGGACAGTCAAGTTTTTCCACATACACCATGAACAAAGGTCAAGAACAGCCATATTTGGGGGCGGAGCTCTAGGAAGTCTTGGAGTTGGCTGGTTGGACTCGTCCCTGCATACTGCAGTGCGTACATTGGAGCCCCAGGTTTGGGTCCACATTCAAAAATTCTCAACCTAGCATCAGCAGTCAGTGTAGATGCCCAAACCCTGTATTCTCAAACCCAAGGTTTGCCAACTTGTGTTCTACCATCCCTGGCCTTGCAGACAACCCGATAGGGCACTCTATGCCCTATTCTCCAGCTGCCATTCTTGATCCTTGCAGGCAGCAATACTAATGGAAGGAGGCCTTACCATCTACCACACATACAAGAAAAAAATAGTTAATCTAAAGAGCGTACAAGGGAGGAGCAGCAACCAGGCCATCCCACAGGGTACGGAAGAAAAGATACAGCTGACCTCCTTCCCCCTCATCTGTTAGTTCTGAAGAAGTACTTGTTGCCCTGGAGTGAGTGAAAATGGATTTGTCTGTGTTTGTGAATTAAGACATCATTGAGCCATACTTAGCCACACTAAGTCAGTGGTGGAGCATGATGTTTTAATAACATTCCATAACAGGTCACAGACTCACCGGTGCAGCTCTTTCCAGCTGTCGGAGCACCCCCTGCTGGCTGGTGTCTCACCTGCCACAGGCCCCCCCAAGTCCCTCCAGGACACCGGTGCTCCTTACCTTGGGGTGCTACCCCTTAGCAGTGCCCCCATACTCTGAGTCTTTGCTCCCAAGGGAACCCCCAACCCTCTATGTCCACTTTGCCTCAGTGGCTACTGCCAGTCATCATCTAGCCCCCTTTCACTGTGGAAAACTGCAGTCTGTAATGGCCACGCATCATTGGCAAGGGGGTTGCTTATCCCTGGGCTGTACCTCTGCAGCCCCAGTACCTCCTTAGGCATTTACCAAGCCATCAACCTGGGGAGTTGCTGGGCTGGAGCTCCCCAGTTCCTCTTGCCCCTCCCCAGCCCTTCTTTGCTCTGCTTCAGGTACCCTTTGCTCCCAAGCAGCTTGGTCTTCCTACTCCAAGGCTGGAGTGAGACTGACAGCCTTATGGCCCTGCAGCTCTTTTATAGGGCCCAGCCTGGCCTTGACTAGCTACATCCCAGCCTTTGCTTATTGGCTCTCGGCTCCGGCGCTCTCTAAGGTCTGGCTTTTAACCCTTTCCAGGCTAGAGCAGGGTGACCAGCCTGCTACACCCTCACATACAAACACTTCTGTAATGCTGAATTCAGATTGTCAATTATGCCTTCATCATACATTGACACTATAAAATCCATATGATTTAAAGGTGAGAATTTCCAAGTTTAGGGATTTGAAAGGTTAGGTATCACTTTTGGTCTTCTAAAAATTATTCCATCAAACCCATTTTCATCAACAGCATTTACTTCCTCCTCAAACTGGCATACAACCTAGTGAGTGGGCATAATACCACAGTAACAGATGTGAATGAATGCAGCCATTCTACTGAACAAGCAGGTTCATCAAATGAGTAATGAGAGCAAGATTCCAGTCCAGAAATGTAAAAACAATGGTTTGTGCAGAAGATTTGTATCTATATTAAAAAGATATGCTCTCACTATAGCACTTCCATTTTAAAAAAAGCTTATGCAGCCAGATATGGCACTTTTCTGGCCCTGTTGGAAAGAATGGTGCTCCAATATAATACTAAAGGAGTATTAAGATGCTCCAGGAAAGAGACACTTATAGATCGGGACAATATTTAGGAATTTTCATATATGACCAAATACTACCATGCCTCCTTTAGTAGCTTATACATAATGCTTCAGAGGAACACAAAACAAATATAGAAAAAGTCTTTAATCATTCTTGACTTTCAAAATTTCTCCTTGCATACAAGTATCACAGGTAAACTGTAAGTTTGAATGGTTTCAGAGTGGTAGCCATGTTAGTCTGTATCAGCAAAAAGAATGAGGAGCACTTGTGGCACCTTAGAGACTAACAGTTAGTCTCTAAGGTGCCACAAGTGCTCCTCATTCTTGTTGTAAGTTAGAATGTGAGCTCTCTGGGATGTTTCCCTATGTGTTTGAACAATGGCTAGCACAATGGGCCTTGACCTGATCTTGTTGTATTACAATAATATAATATTCCCAGACAAACACTACACCAAAAAAGAGTTAAGACTAATAGTACATATCAGTGATTTAGGATACAACACATTACAAGAATATTGCAGTTATCCCAAAAATGAATATTATATATCCAGGATGTAAGGTAAAACTTCAAAGAAATGCAAATATGTTCAGAGATGAAAATGCAATTGAGGTACTCAGACAAATTTAACACTATCCACTTGAGACACAATGCAATAAGCATATGAATAAGATTAAACAGTTTTAAAAGATTAGATAACTGATTTTTAAAGATATATTTGCTTTTTGCTTTTTCCTCTTTATGTCTCTCCTAGGCATTGTTAAGGTTATTTGTGTATTTTCATACCTCAATGTGCTTGGATTTCTTTTCAGTTTCACCTTTACCAAGCTTACCTTTGCTAAGGGCAGCCTTGTGGTCTCAGTTCCATTATGAACAATGGGAGATGGTGGCCATTTTAGCAGCTAAAGACAGCTAAGTGTATCAACCATTTTGAAAATGGGCAATTAGCTTTCATTTATGAAAAAATTATTTCAATTAAAGTCCATTGTTCTTTTTTAAAAAAAAATCCTTCAAATGTAGCCTATGGAATCACAAACATTATTAATATCATGTGGGGGGTGGTATACAAATTGTTACACTTCCTAAAAGACTTGTTTTCAAAATTAATGTTAACCTAAAAATTAACAGAAACTGCTTACAAATTCTGAGAATTCATTCTATACTCAAAGAGCAAGTGTTATAATTGTGAGGAGGATACACCACATTTTTCATATGTAACAAAGAGACTGAATCCTTACTTTAACTGCAAAATTCAACGCAACTGTAAGTATGTAGCTGCAATTGGAGCTTCCATAATAACTACTATCCAACAAAGTGCCTTCTATTTTTGCTACAAAAAGTCCCCTCTCATCAGGTTGCCAAAATGGAGACACATCATTAATTTATAGTATAATATTTTCGTATTTCTATCCTATACTTAATATAGTCTAGTATCTTATTTGATTTTTGTCCGCTATTGTAGACAGCTGTATTGAGCTGCCCAAGGTGGCAACCGGCTCATTTCCTGAGAATTTACAGCTAATTCAGTAAAATGCATTAGTGTGTGTCAAAAATGTAAATGTTCCTTCCATTTTACATTACATTGCATATGTGTACAATCATTTTCATTTGCCATCTTGTTGCCCAATGATCTGGTTGTTTTAGGTCCTTAGAATCTTCTTTAGATTAGTTTTGACTAAATGATTTTTTATTATCAAAGTTGCTTTCCTCCCTATGCATTCTGTCTTCCAGCTCATTAATCAGTATATTGAACACTATTGAATTAAAAGAAGCAAAAGAAATTCCAAAAATACTGTTAGGACTCTTCATTCTGGAATCTTCATTAACTATTTTACCAGTGGAGGACTATTTATTCCTCCCTTTTATTCTTAGTTTCTTATATATTAAATCAACTTTAAATCCATAGTAGGATAATGCACAATGCAGATTCCTGTGGCCTGTATGCACACGGGTGACTAGGGAAGCCCCGCACATTGCCCTCATGCTGGCAGGTGCTGTCCCTGCAGCTTCCATTGGTTGTGGTTACTGGCCAATGGGAGCTGCAGAGCTGGCAGTCAAGGCAGGGGCAGCACACAGAGCCTCCCAGCTGCCTCTGTGCCTACGGGCTGCAGTTCCAGGAGCCTTGCAGAGTCAAGGCTGGCAGGCAGGGAACCTGCCTTAGCCCTGGTCCCCTGCTGTGCCACCGACTGGACTTTTAACAGCCCAGTTGGGAAAGCCAACCGGAGCTGCTAGGGTTCCTTTTCAGTTGGGCATTCCAATTGAAAACCAGATGCCTGGCAACTCTATATATAGTGCATGAGTCATTCAGGGATGATGGCATACACCTCTCTTCTGGAAGCAAAAAGATTTTGGCTCTTTCTAACAAGGGAGCTGTTAATTATCTGGGAACCTGGCTGCAGGAATCAGCCAAGCCAGTTGCTGGTATCTCTTTGTGGCAGCTGTCCAGTGCAGTTTCTCATTCCATGTGGAGTCCAATTCCCTCCTAATTTGGAATTCCCTGCTAATGTGGATTTAGGGGAAGAATCCTCTAAAGAAACTGAGGAATGGAGTTGGGGGTCTTAATATTTGGTACAATGAAGAGACACCCTGTAGCAGGCCTGACACCGCAGCACCCCTTTGCGGCAGGGGTGGGATGGGGTGTCAGAGCCTCACGACTGTGAGGTTCCTGAGCCTGCCTCTCTGTAGGCAGCCAATTACGGACTAATGGCCTCCTTCCACACTACCCCCCATGTCTGGCGGGGTAGTGCGGCCTAGCGGCAGGAGTCCTTACGATCCCCCTCAAGAGTGGGGTAGCACGGCCTAGCGGTTGGAGTCCATACAATCCCTCTCACGAGTGGGGTAGCATGGCCTAGTGGACAGAGTCCATACAATCCCCCTCATGAGTGGGGTAGCGCAGTCAAGCAGCTGGAGTTCATTCGATCCCCCTCATGAGTGGGGTAGCGTGGTCGAGCAGCTGGAGTTCATACGATCCTCCTCATGAGTGAGGTAGCGCGGCCTAGCAGCCAAAGTCCATATGGTCCCCCTCACGAGCAGGATAGCACGGCCTAGAGGTCAGATCCCCAAGGATTCCTCATGGTTCAAGGAGCAAGGTGGTAGGGGAACCTGGGCTCACCCTCGCCACCGAGTCTCAACCCAGGGCCCTGTTAGTGGCAAGTTCCCCTTGCTACCAGCTCAGCGGGGATCCACCCACAACACACTTACTGCCTATGCGGATCTAACACCATTTGCCTCTATAGTTCCCCTGGGTTACTTCTTACCATCAATGCCACTTTGTCCTCCGGTCTGTTCTCCTCCAGTGACATCCTCATTGGGGTATCAGGGAGTGTCCCAGCTTGTCTGGCCTCTGGATCCTAGTGTGCAGACTTTCTCTCTTTGGAAGCTAGCAGCATGCCTCCTTCTTCCCCAGCAGTCAGCCCAGACAGAGCTGCTCTGCAGGCTTTTATACCTGTTTTCCAGTTGGAGCATGCCCAGCAGAGCTTCCGGGGCGTGGCTTCCTCTGCTAGGAAAGGGTTAACTCCTGTGGTACCAATGCGGGGCAACTTTGCCCCGTCATATACTCCTTTTCCCCAATTCCTTAACACTTATATGAGGGGAGGACGCTGGGAGTCCCAGCTATGAACTGGGGATCAGCTGTGGAGGGGCAGAGGATGGATAGCAGCTGTCTGCCAGGAGGAAACCATTAAAGACAGAATCATGACCTGCTCTTTATGAGCTAATACCAGATAGTTCCCGGGTGAGTTGTTAATAAAGTTGTGGCCTAATTAAACCACATCATCTGCATCTTGTCTTTCTTCCTTTGTGCCTGGGGCAAAGGACAGATTGTTATACGTTAAGT
Source organism: Chelonoidis abingdonii (assembly GCF_003597395.2). Lineage (NCBI taxonomy): Eukaryota > Metazoa > Chordata > Testudines > Testudinidae > Chelonoidis > Chelonoidis abingdonii. The sequence continues at coordinate 63,364,458 of NC_133769.1, read as the reverse complement.
GACACAAACTGAAGCTTTTTTGAAGTTAGGCAATTATAAACTAATAATTTTAAATCATTACCTAAAATAAACCTAATCCTGTGTTGGTTAGTGATTTGTTTTCTGTAATATTGAGAAGCAGAGGTAACTGTCAATTCAAAATAGCAACTCACTATTCCATTTACTATTAATGTAACTGAGAACGGACAGTAGCACGGCTATTGGTTTAGGAATTATAGAGATGTTCAGATTATCATTTATCTGCTACCTGGTGTCACTGTGAATAACCCAATTTGCTAATTAAACAAGGAAGACAACAAAGGCATAAAGGTATGCTTTTTATCTGGGAGTTTTCCCCTCGGTGTCTCAATGTGCATTGCCAGCATGCCCCACCCTGTACACCTATTGCACGTTTCCATCCATGCACAATATCACTTTTATTTGATAGTATGTGCACTTTTTATATGCAGAATTATTTTTGCTCACGCATATGAAGCAATGATACTAGGGTTAAGGTTACATAAATGAGCATCTACAACTGAAAGGAGGACTGTAGAATGGCACAAGAATAGTAATGTACAGATGCCATATGTAGAAGTATTGAGCATTCTAAGTGGCATGTAGGCCTCTAACTCTTATAGAAATTAATGGAATTTTCTCTCGCATTTTAGTGTAAATTCTGAAAGGAATATTAAACACTTGACCCAATATCTTTTATATGTGATTTACAAAGTAGGGGGACTAAGGCTCACTCTTCCTGTAAGTGCATCCCATGTCTAAATATTTTGCTAGTAACTGCAGTTCATATTCATTGTGCCCTGTAGTCCTTTTTAAAATCCAATTATTTTTCATGTTTACCTGTCTCTCAACTCATAACAAGTCTCCCACTGCTATTTTGCTTAAATAGTCTCAATTTTGAACAAAAAATATTCTGGATATTTTGTCCTGACACACACTGTATAAGGTCTATTCCCTGACTTGAGTAAGTGGGGAGACACATTGCCTAATTTAGCAATTTAGCTTAGGAAGACAATCCTCTAAAAAAATTTAGCCTGAGAATTGCTCCTCTTAACACAGTAAAGCGGTGGATGAGGTAGTGAAATGTTTCCTTTGACTAAGGAAGCAATTAAAAGTAACAGCTGCAATACCTTATACAGATGAGTGTTGGCTTTGATCATTTTGCACATGTACTAGGGTGATATAATTTGGCTTCTCTATGATGGAGCAGGTTTGCTTTTGTTCTAAGGCTGCTGTATGTTTGTGAACTCCGTCTTAACTGTACATACTAAAATGGGAAGAAAGCAGGCACTGTTTCATTAAACAACATAGTACTGAAATATAAGTACTATATATACTAATATTACCTAACATGTCATGCTGCTGTCAGCAGGGACGCTTAATCTGGATTCGTCTTTTTAGAAAGAGAGGTGACAGGTGGCAAAGTATTCTCTATGAGGGCTCTAGAAATCTGAATTTTGCTTCTACTACCTGAAATATGCTGAATTTCGTGACTTTCTGGGCATGCTGAAAAAACCATCTGTTTAAGAGCTTGCGGAAAAGCCTAAGGGTGTGCATCCCACCACAAGGAAAGAGCAGAAAGGTTTTTGTAAGTGGTTAGCTGAGCTCTTCCTGAAGTGATCATTTTAATGCTGCTGAGATGGAAGTTGTATTGTCAATGTGTGTTAGGGGCCTACATCTTTGGATAGGTGTCTTTTAATAATTTTTAAATAAACATAACAAAGTAAATAAATAATGCAAAACACCACATTATATGAAGAAAATGTAATTTTTTAAATGGCAATGTTTCATCTTAGTAGTTTAAATTTTATTTATTTCCCTGGAACAGCTAACACAGTGAATATTCCCCAGCCAGTAGACAGAGAGAGTACCATATCTCTCTCTTCATCTATCCTGGATGAAGTTAAATGGGGTCTCGAAAGAGGGGCTGTCTTTTTGCTGTGCGTTTGCACAGTACCTAGATCAATGAAGTCCTGGTCCCTCACAAGACTCCTAGGCACTCTGGTAATACAAATAAATAATAGTAAATGCTTTGTAGGAGAGGTAATGACACCTAAGTAGGCAAGAAATACTTGAATTGAGTTGAATCCATGTTTGGCAGATGCTAAAAGATACAATGTCTGGTTAGAAATATTGTTTGGGGAGAACTAACAAGAGAAATGGTTGTCTCTACATGATGCATGATTGTTAAATGTGGTTAACAGCTCAACATAAAATGTTGTGAGGAATCATTAAAGAGCAATGAAGAGAAATTAGAGAGAGGAGCAGGGATCATTAAGGTGATATTTATGACATTATAAGATGCCACACTAAAGCTAGAATAGTTCCTTTTTAGTGAATAGTTCCTATTGTGAAATGAAGCAGGTATGGAAATGTTAACTGTCATGTACTGACAGTGTGGGAGAAAAGTTTCAATCTGTTATATATATATATATATATATATATATTATATGAATATATACTATTAAAAAGAAAAAACAAATTCGCCCTCTCCCCCCTATGGGTGGTATGGTCTTCCTCACCTCGGGCCTCCTACAAGGCCTGGGAGTCTTGAGGTCTGCGGCAGTATCTTAGCTGTTCCTAGTCACTGGCACTCTTCTGGAGCAAGAGCTCTGATCTGTTCCTTGGAATCTGTGGATCGCCACCTACCACATCAGCTTCAAGGCGTCAGCAGCCCGAGGGCTCCTACAACCACTGGACCCCACTTTGGCCTTCACACTTTCCACAGCTTTCTTTAGTTCCTCTTTTCAGGCCTGGGTATTTCTCGCCAGCTCTCATATTCCTTCTTCCTGCTGTTTTTGCTTGTCAGACTAGGCCCGTGCTAATAGTCCTATCACCACCGCGTTCTTTGCTCCTGGTCTATTTACACGGGATGTCGGTTGATTGGCAGTACCAATGCTGTCCGTCTGAATCTGTGAAGTTCCCAGAACAAAAAAAAACAAAGGAAAAAAAAAAAAACCAGAATTCTTAGCCTGCTATTCTCCATACTTCTGCGGAAGTCTCCCGAGGTCTGGTCTTTGTGGGAGCGGTCGTATTGCCCATACCTGCCTGTGGCAGGATGTCCTGTAATACCATGCCAGCCGGCATGGTTGTCGCCGTTCAGTGTATGGCTGTTCCTGTCCTGCCATCTTACATCCTGCCAACATGTGTTGGACTGTTCTTGAGGCCTCTCTGCACAAGTCTGCACTTGGGTCCTCTCTAGTGTGGTAGACCCCTGCTTCAATGGATCTGGTGCTCAGCTGTTTCCTTAGTGCTGCTATGACAGTGCGTCAGTGCTGTCTTTTACGTCCAGCCCTTTCAAGCCATGGAGGATTTCCCAATGTCAGACCCCACTCACTATCTGTCGATGGTACATCCTGGGGTTTGTCTTGCCATGGCACATCTCTGCTTGGTCCTTCCTTTCCCAGTCTCCTGCTCGCCTCAGGCATTCTCTAAGCAGCTCATCTTTGGATACAAGGTCCTGGCGCAAGCATGTTGAGGAACCAGGACAATCTGACGATAAGTGGGCTAGCTGGAAACAAACCATTCATGGACGAGACAAGAGCACCTGGAATTGATGGAAGCTACTACACCAGTAGAGCCTAATGAGAGGGGATATATGAAACGTATGAGGGGACTGTGGATGGACAAAAGACCTACATCCACACTTACTGAGAAACAGCTAGTTACCCAACGCTTCAACATAGTAAAGAGGAAGCTGCTCTCACAGCTTGAGATAGACCAATATGTATATATATATGTCTAAATTTTAAGACAAGCTTTAAAAATTAGTGAAATAGTTTCATAGAAAGTACACAAGTTGATTGATATAGGTAAAGAAGGTACCCTAATTGTAGGCAGTCTTTCTCCTAGCATAGTTATAGCCCTCAGTAAGCCCCCCGAAAGCCACCAAAAATTCAGGTTACTTCTGGATTTTTATACTCTAGAGGTAGTTCTCTTAACATCTGCATAGATCCTAATCTTCTCTGCGGTATTTAATATGCACTGGATAAAGCAATTTTCTGGGTTCACTGTTGTTTATAGGCAATAATAGTCTAAATATGGGAAAGAGACTCAATCCTAAGAAAGTGAGAAGAGGTGGCCCTTTCCATCAGGGGAAGGGAAGAGGGAGACAGTGGAAGGACGTGGGCAAGCAGGAGGGGAACTTGAGGGAGTAACTTGAAAGAAACAGGGTGAGAGGAGGGGGCAGCCAGAGGGGCAGAGGGAAATTGGGACTGAAAGAAACTGAGAGTTACTGGAGAGGCTGAACAGACAGGAGAGGGGCCCCTTCCTTTAAAAGCTGGCAGGTCAAGTCACTCTGTGTTTGATGGCATGTTCCTGAGCATCTGTTCCAGTTGCCTCCTGTCAGTGACTGATGTTGTCCCAGAGATCTAGAACAGGAGAACCAAATGGCCCTCAGATCCCACGGGTCTGGTTTAATGTCCACCCCTGCAAGTAGGCACACTGTCATTGAGTCCATCTCTTCAGGAAAGTACAAAAGGTGCTTGAGGCTCAGAGACTGACTTGAGTGTTAGACAGAACCCAGTGAGAGATTTGGGAAAAGGAAAATTTGAACTAATAATAACCTATAAGATCGTAGTCTGTAGATGCAGAGACATGTGTTTGTGTGTATTTCTGAAGGTAGGTGGAATCCAGTTCTGTCTGTTCCAGTTTAAATATAATCCCTGTTATGCCATTTTTTTTGTCTTCCATTGAATAATCTTTTATCACAGTGTAACACCTGCCCAACTCTCACCTGCTGAGTAAATTATACCACCACTGTGATATACCCATTACTAAATCTTGGTCAGTGGCTTTGGGATGGGATGACTGTTAGATGTATTTCAAATTATAACACGATAACAAAACCAAAAGAAGGGACAGTAGGTTAAAACTCAACTCATTACCTGTAGGATCAAGGGATATTTGGTTCTTCATGTCAGTGGGCAGTTTTATTCTGACAAAACAGTGCCTTTGTGTGGTTCTACTAAATGAGCAGCCATTGATGTCTTTACTACTGCATATTTGTAATCTGTCCAGTAAATCAGCAAGTAGGCATGCCCTAGATGATTCCCTATTTGGATGAAGGCCCAATCAATGTGGGTCTTGTGTGTAATGTTTACATGCATTTGAAAAGATGACAACTGAATTAGTGTTATCCTCAAATTCTGAACATGCGGGTCTATCACAGGTGATAACATTTTCTTGGTATTAGAATGGATTTTCTAACAGTGGACACCAGTCTGCCAAATGAAGAACTACTGAACATATGGTGGCATTGTTATTTAAAGAGTCACTGCATGCCAAAATCTGATATTGAGGCAGCTATAGTCACTGCTAAATCATCTTATTTTTCAGGGTATTGTCTCTGAGCCTTTTCCATCTGATTCCATTGTCAAAACACTACATGCTATTTTGTATGATGAGCTGAAACAAACAGCTTTTCAAAAAGTATGAAAAAGAGGTATTTACAATTTTCAAGTGTTGCACTGGCAGTTGGAGAAGTGTCTGTCTTATTGTTTTTGAAGCAGTGGATAGCTTTAGCATAAATCTTCTTGTCTAGGGCCATAATATATGCTTTAGCATAAATCTTCTTGTCTACAGCCATAAACTTTTATGAATTATTTCCACTTTTGGTTGCTTAGTTGATTTGGGGTCATATTTCCAAACATGTAGGTGCTTTTCTATTGCCGTATTTAGTTGCTAAGGACAGTGATGACAGGCAATCAATAATAGCAAGCATCTGTTTAGAACTGTGCATGTACTTGGTAAGAATAATTATGCTAGTGCTGTTTTATAGCATGTTTAGAGACTGAAGATTCCCTTTCCTGATCCTACACAAAGCAACGAATTGACAACTCTTCACTGCTGGTTATGGGAGAATTCTTATAATTAATTAGATAGATTGAATTAGCTCACTACTTTTTATTATCTAGACAGATGACTTTTGAACATGAATGTATTACCTATCACTATTTCTGACTGACATGATTGGCTCTCGTCCAACTAATACTTTCCTAATAAAAAAGGTCATGGAAGACCAAGTTGGATGAATTTTCTATTTTGTTATTTAGGTTGCTTAGGATACTGACAGGTAATCAATAAAAGTAAGTTTAACAAACCTTGACAGAATACCTACTGACACCCTGGTTGTCATAAGGGAGTGTAACCCAGGACCTTCTGCACCAAAAGCACAAGCACCTGCCAACTGGATAATTTGGTCAATTATCAGTAGAGCTAGTTGTGAATTTTCTGACAAAATGTTTCTTCACTGGAAAATGTTGATTCATCCATACTAAAAACATCACCTAGGAAAGGCTTAGTTTCAACAAATTGGTTTCAACTTGTTTTTCTCCATTCAAAGTGATTCTGTTTCAAAATTTTAGTAAATCTATACTAAAAAATGGTTACAAAATGTAGATGGTCAAAGTATAAACAATGATTCAACAACCTGGTCTGAAGTGTTTTTGGATTATTGGTTTATGAAAGTTTCAACTATTGACATTTTATTCCATTTTACAAGAAGAAAATAATTCAAAGTCTCAGTTTTTTACAGGATGGGAAAACAGTTTCCCACCCAGCTGTATTCATCCGTAAGTAGCACCCTCATTCTTTCTGAGGACAGAGATTACTGAGACAAGACCACATATGTAGTTAGCCAGGATATTTTAGTAGTATTGGTTTAGAGATAAGCATGTGCTAGGACTCGGCAATTCTCAAACTGTGAGTTGGGACTCCAAAAGTAGGTTGCTACCCCATTATAAGGGGGTTTCCAGGGCTGGCTTAGATTTGCTGGGGCCCTGGATCAAACCCTGAACCCAACCACTCATGGCCGAAGCTGAAGCCCAAGGCCCACGGTTGAAGCCCAAGGGCTTCAGCCTTAGGCGGTGGGGCTCAGATTACAGGCCCCCTAAAAGTGAGTTTGTATTTAATAGGAAAATGGGTGTTACTTAGATATGGAACACAAATCAGAATGGGTAATATGAACCTCTTCAAAAGTCTGGAAGTAGGAGAAGTTCTCATTAAAACTTATAGATCAAAACCAGACTGCACTCCTTTGATTCCAGTTCAGATCCAAAACTGAATGAAATGTATTCATTTTTAGCTCGTTTACAGGATTTAATGAAGAACTAAAGGAGGTGAATATTACTGACAATCAATATGGTTTTATGGAAAAAAGGCATTGTCAAGCAAATCTGATTTCATTCTTTCATGAAATAATAAATTTTGTTAATAAAGGCAACTGAGATGTGTAACACTTAGGTTTTGTAAGGCATTTGACTTAGTGTTACATGATAGTCTGATAAAAATAGCAATATATACCATCAATAAAGTACATGTGAAATGGATTAATAATTGGATGACAGGCAAATCTCAGACATAGTTGATAATGAAGAAACAGCAAATGGGGTGTTTCTAATGGGGTTCAGCAGGGATGAGTTCTACCTGATACTCTTCAATATTTTTATCACTTATCTGGAAGTAAATATAACAATCACTGGAAAAATAAAGGTTGGGAATGATGGATAGGTGGAGTGCAAAATATTGATGAGGATTAAGCAATTAGTGCAAAGCAATCTGCATCATCTGGTAGAATGGGCTCATTTAAAAAATTGTTTTAATACAGCCAAATGCAAGCTAATGCATCTAGGAACAAAGAATGCAGGCCATACCTACAGAATATGGAACTGAATCCTAGGGAGTAATGACTCTGGGATCATCGTGGGTAAACACCACAGCATGAGCTCTTGTGTGGTACTATGGCAAAAAGGAGTAATACAATCCTTGGATGTATGAAAAGGGGAGTACTAACTAGGAGTAGGACAATGATATTGCCTCTGGTGAGACTGATGCTGGAATGTGGCACACAGTTCTAGTGTCCATATTTTTGAAGGCTGTGGAAAAATTAAAGAGGGTGCAAAAAGAGCCACAAAAATGATTTGAGGACTGAAGAAAATGTCTCTATGAGACTCTTAAAGATCTCAATTGGATTAGCTTATCAAAAAGAAGCTCAAGGTGTGACTTTCTCCCTGTGAAAGTACTTATATACTGAGAGCAAGTATCAGGTACTATAGGGCTCTTTAATTTAGTAGAGGAAGGTAAAAACCATAAGCCAAATTAGAAAAAGGCATACATTTAACCACTGGTCCAAGCAACCAAAGGAAGGGGTAGCTTCTTCAACTTTCAGTGTCTTCAATCAAAACTCAACATTTTTCTGGAAGATATACTGTAGTCAAATACCCCTGTATTGAGCCCAATAACGTGTATGCGGGTGAAATTAATTGGCCTGTGCTATACAGAGGTCAGACAAGAAGCTCTAATGGTCTCTTCTGAAATTAAAATCAATGGTATCTCACATGAGATTTCAGCCATTTTTAGCAATATCTCACCAGAGTGCTCTCAAGCTTTTTGCCACTATCTAATTTAACTTGTTTTATAGTCCTGGTTTGGCAGTTTGCCTGGATAAATGGGATATTTAGCTGGGAGTCAGGAATTGGATTCTAGGGTGTGAAATTAGGCAAGTCACTTACTTTCTTCTGGACATAATTTCCCTCATTTATAGTGTGGATAATGCTATCAAACTACATCATAACTAAATAATAATTACCCATCTGCACATTCCTAATGTGTATATCATCACGGTATCCAAGGGCCAATATCATGTAAATAATATTAGCATAATATCTAGCACTATATTAGTGCAAAACATTAAGAGGGGTCCGTGTCAATGGTCAGACTAGAACTCAGGTTCTTGTGATTCACGGCCTAATCTACAAAACAGAATAAGCTGTTTCTAGAAGAAACAGTTCACTGCAGAGTTGTTAACTTATCAATTCTATCCCATATTATGAGTATGATCCTTTGAGGTACTGGGTACCTTAAGCAAGGTGCTGTATACCCTCATTGCCTATTGACTTTAGAAGCAGTTGAGAGCACTCAGTAACTTGCCAGCAGTGGTGCTGAACTTCTTACTGGATCTGGTCCTATAATCCGTCTGTGCTTTACAGAATGGAAGAACACTGACAGTGTGGTAGTACTTGTGCATATTTATTTCTCCTCCCATAAGCCACTTTGCATCTGTCCCTACTGAATTAAGATTTTATTGATTTTAGCCTCTAATCTTTCAAGATCATGCATTATTTTAAGCTCTATTCTCTAAGGCAGTTGCTGTCCCTCCAAGTCTTTTATCATCAGCAAATGGCACCAGCATTCTCTCCATCTTCTAGGTTATTACTGAATATATTAAATTATGCTGGACCCTGGACTGGCTCCTGGGGACCCCACTCAGTGCCACTTCCCATGTTTGACAGTATACCACTAATAATTATGCTGTTTGGGTTTTAGCCAATTATGTCTCATGTTTGTTGTTAATCCAACCCCCCAAAAAGAAAAGAATCAGATTCAATAACAGTCACAGTTGTACACCATTAATTAGCTGTTTCTCCCCTGGCCCTTTACTTTTGCAATATGCCCTCCTGCTCTAAACCACTTTTTAATCAATTAAAATGATGCCTTTGATGCTGTACTTGCAAAAACCTCATCTGTGACAACATTCAGAACAGTATTTTGAGATGAAGATCAATTATAACCATTGCTTTCCCTCTTATAACATTCTAGCTGGGTTTATGGAGCTTAGTGAGTATATTTCTTCCGTCTATATTTCTCCAGGTACTTTGTGATCATGTTGTTGATTAATCGCTCTGAATGTTTGCACTCATCCAGACACTCTCAAACTCTCTTCTGATAAAAAGTAGAGTTGAAGACCTTTGAAAATTGAGTCCCCACAGAGAGAAAATAAGAACTGGTGAGATTTCTTTAAGAAATCAGCAAAGGCATTTCCAGCACTAAACATAATCCATCTGTTGATTGCCATTGTACCACAGAATGATGCATCTTTACAACAGAAAGAGAGAGAAAACAATCCAATGCTAATGGGGGTTATAACTTACAAATGCTGTGTTTTGTTTGAGTTACACTTGATTAACTTTGGTTCTTTTTTTGTGCAACAAGTGACACAAGCAGCATATTTGATTTTACAGACTCCAGGGCAGGGAAAGAGGTCAGAAATTGTATTGTCTAGATCAAATCTAGGAACACTGATATACAGGGCAGGGTTTTTGTAGTATAGAAAATTGGGATGTTCTAGGCTCGACTTATGTCTCTAATTCATATTGATTATGCTAGTTTATGGCTTTTGCATATTGCTAATCCTAAAGATGATTTGTTCTGATAACCCACTGTAGGTTTTATGACCAAAAGAAAGTAGAACATACCATCCTATGGCTATTGCTTCTAAACACCAGTTTTACCCCCTTGATTGGGCAGCATCTGAAACAAGCATCAATTGGTTGATCAACAAAAATATCATTCTTGCACAAAACCTCATCACACACACAGCTATCCAGGATTATTTATCCCAAATTTGATTCACATATCCAAAATGGAGCTAATGTTTTCAATAGACATATATAGTAGTCTCCCGAGACCTAGATGTAGCTGGCAGAGTGGGAATAGCAGATCATCAAAATTGCAGGGAGATTTTTAACAGAAGAGCTGTTCTTTCTTTTTGAACAGAAATGAAACAGTGAACTACATTTCAGGATCAGATAGCTTTTTGTACAGGGAACTCTACAGGAGTTGGCAAACAGGATCAAACAGAAAGCCACATAAGGCCAGTAAAGTCTATGATTGATGAGGTATGTTTTAAAAAAGATACATATCAATTAATGACTTGATTATAATGGAGGTAGAAGATTACCTGTGTCTCTTCTGTTAAAACATCATAAGGATTTCATGGGAATAGCATTACATGAGGAAGGCTATTAACATGCAGATACAAAGTTACTGTTCAGAGTAGCAGCTGTGTTAGTCTGTATCCGCAAAAAGAACAGGAGGACTTGTTGATGCATCCAATGAAGTGGGCTGTAGCCCATGAAAGCTTATGCTCAAATACATTTGTTAGTCTCTAAGGTGCCACAAGTACTCCTGTTCTTTTTGTTCTTTTAAAGTGAATTAATCTTTTTTTAAAAATGGAACAGATTCTAAACTGATGCACATTGGAGCTATGCTAATTTATACCAACTGAGAATCTGGCCTACTGTACTGCATGTTCCATATCATCAATCAGAGGGGTAGCCGTGTTAGTCTGGATCTGTAAAAGCAGCAAAGAATCCTGTGGCACCTTATAGACTGACAGATGTTTTGGCGCATGAGCTTTCGTGGGTGAATATTCACCCAGGAAAGCTCATGCTCCAAAACATCTGTCAGTCTATAAGGTGCCACAGGATTCTTTGCTGCTTTTACATATCATCAATGTTTATATACTCATCAAGGCAGTTTTAAAACAATTTTTTAACAGAACTTGAACTTTAGAAGATAAAATCTATAGAATGTTTTCAAACCCAAAATATTTAAGTGGATTCATTATTTTTAATAATGCATTTCCCTTCTGTAATTGGAAGAAAAATAGAAATGCAGAATAAGGGATCTTTAATGGGTTTAATGGGTTTAGTATACATCCTTATTTATAATACAGAATATATATCCCTAATTATAATACAAAAATACTATATTTATGAAAGTGTGATGAAATATAATTGTCTAAAAATATTCTCTTGGCTGTGATTAAAAATTTTATAAAACAATAAGGTTAAACTAGCTTTGTTAACAATAGCTTCTGAATATTTCTTAATTACCTAATTAATAAGTGTAAATTATTTCATTCAAGATGTGTGAACAGACCAGAAGAAAAATACTACACCAACTATTTCAGAACAATATATTTCTTTAGTGTCAGAACATTTACAAATCAATCACACTCTAGGCCTGACAGCATTCATTTCTCCCCCAATTAAAATAAAATTGCATAAATACAAAGCAGTTTTACAATTTATTTGAGCAAAATCATTTCTGACAAATCAAGATCCACAGTAAGTTGCCATAAATTTCAGCACTTTAGAAACCTATTTTCCTCCTGGTAAATACATAAGTTATGCCACTGCTTAATATAAAGAGACGGAATTATCACTTCTTCCTTTGCTGTTTCCTTTTACCCTACTCCAGACTTAAAGAAAGCCCATCAGTAGGTCAACTGAAGGGCCCAAAATCTATGGCAGGTAGAAGACAAAGAGGGCTTGGAAAAGACAATTGTACTAACCTTTTCCATGGAGGATTCTCTGAAATTGTAGTGTTTTTATTCACACACTACGCACCCATCCTGATGAAGACCTGTATTCAGCTCTGAAGGAGAGACCAAGCAAGTGAAAAGTTCATTGCAGTAGGCAATACTGTGAAAGAGATAAGCACTCAACAGCAGTTCCAGTAGCCAAAGCAGCAACAAAAACCTGCAGATGGAAGTTCTTCCATGCTGTCCTCCCCTTCTATTGACATGAGGACATTAGAAATAGCCCCACATGTCCTCTGGGTAAGCTCTCCACGTAAAGGAAGCACAGCTGTCAGAACTGTGATGCCTTGGCAGCACAGGTACAGTCCTTCACACGGATAATCATGGCTGGTAGCAAGATTCACTTTGGGAGAACCTTACTCTGTGTTAGTTTGTGAGGAAAGAGAATTGGTCCTCCCGCCCCCGCCCACCCCACGTAACTGTGATGTGCAGATATAACCCCCTGATGAGTGTTATGCTTCCCTCACTGTACCAAACCCACAGATGCACTGGCCATCAACTTTTTTTTGGTGAACTGCTAGGGATATGCAAACTTAGCAAACTTTGGGTTTAAATTTTACTTAGCATTTCGCCAATTCTATCTGATTTGCTAGGTTTTGCTTCATGTTTCAGGCTGCAACTGCTAGTAGCAATGCTCATACTTTCCCTTATTGTTAGTTCCAAAGATTATACCTTAACATGTTTTTAATCATGGCAGTTCAATACCCTGATCATAAGCGTTATTTAAAAATGCTGCCATAAATTATTTTTGCTGCAAGTCTTTCTGATACTGAGGCTGTTATAGACTTTACTACAAGTTTAATGCTCCTTCTTCTCTTGTCAGTATAGTGGACACTCATGTAATACCCACAGCGTACTGTACACCAGCAATAGCCAAGCTAAAGCTAACAATTCTGGATACATGAGCTATAGCCTGTTGTTGATCTTAAGAAAGAATAGAATAATATTTTTCTCTTCAACCTTTTTTTAAACTGGGACTACTACAAAACCCCAAATGTATGGTAAAATCATTAATTGAATTTGCTTTAAATTTTATAATTGCTAAAGATGGGACTATTGAGTTGATGAAATAAGTGGTCAAAGGACAGTTATAAAAGAGCACTGATTCTGAAAAGATCCCAAAATAATGAACAATCATTCACAGAGCTAAACACTACTTAGAACATAAGGTTAACAATCAATGTACACAGTTGTTTTAGAGATCTTTTTAAAGGGTTACTTTAGACCTCTAACATGCAGTTTACTAAGGAGCCCTTCAGTTCATGTAGTCTGACATTTAGTCCCTCACTGTAAACCATCGTGAATGGAAACTGATGGTTCAACTAAACTTGGGTTGTGGTTATAAAAAGGGCATTCTGTGCAGCACATTCAAGTGAACATTGATCTTATAATGATCATAATAAGAACGTTATAGCTACCCAGCAGTTCCCTGACATAGAGTTCTCCTGAAGAGCAGGCTTACCCCTATAAATATCCACAAAGCGGAAATGGCTCTATTCCAAGCCTGACAAAGTCATTGTGAAAAAAAAAATCCCCTTGACTTCAATGGCTTTGAATTAGGCCACACTAGAGTTAAAAAAAGGTAAAGTTCCTTAGGTGGTGAAGTCGGCATAACCAAACTTCTCAAGAGATGAGAATGACTGACAAAAGATATATCCTTGACACATCTGTAGTATGAGTTTACATCATTGTTTTTCTGTTGTCACCACTCAGCCAATTTCTTAAAAAAACAGATGAATGAAATGGCATCTAGTTACTATTCAGAATCAGTGAGCACAAAATGAATAGTTGAATGACTAAGCAGCTACATTCCAAGTTGAAAAACACTTTGGCTAAGAAAATGTTATGGCTTCAGCTAGACTGTGTAAACAGGCATATGGCAGTGTTTGAAGAAAGTAAAATGCAGTCAGTAAAACTTTTGAAAAGTTGATTAAAATCGAAGAATGAATGACATAATTAATCATGCTAGAATTATAAAAATAGTTGTAACATTGGTCATAAAAAGTAAGAGAAAAGGAATTTAATGGCTTAAATTGAGGTTTTAAATTTTCATTAGTACCAAAACCTACTCCAGTGGAGGAGATGATGATAGCGTCAATTCATTCAGCTCTAGAAGATTTAACAGAGAATCAAGCAAGTATAATTAGACAATAGGCAGCTCAAAACGAAAAACTCTGAACAAATGCAACATAATCTGAAGCAAAATCTAATGTCATTAGGAGGCTGGTACTCAATAGACTAAATATATTAAAATAGTACTCTAATCATATATCATTATAATTAATAATTTTATTAAGGAAAAAAAATCAAAATGGTAAAAGCATCAGACAATACTAAATAGAAGCCATCCGTATGTGTTAAATAAGTTAAAATATCTGAATATGAACCAAAATTAACTTTACAGAAAGCAACACTTCTTGCTACTAAACTTGGGTTTCCTGTGAAAGAAGATAAAAAAATAAATGCTCAATGGACTATAAACCATGCCAAAACAGTCAATATATTAACAATGCAGGCTGTGTACAGATAAGGTAGTGGCAAACTGAGGCAGTTCATATAAGTGCGGATCCACAGGCTATTTAAATTCAGTGGAAATCTTTCCATTGACTTCAGTAGGCTTTGGATCATGCCCATAACTAGAAAGCTTCATTCATCCATCCATTTGGTCAAAATCCCATGTTCATTGTAGATCTACCCTGCACATAGGCCACTTTGTAAGAGATATCCAGCACTTCCACAGCTGTAGAAAACTAGAGTATATATCAATTCTCACTTCCAAATCAGAGGTGCGTTAGAGTGGAGAGAAGGAGTAGCACACTGAGGCACAGTGCAGCCATAATCTGACTGCAAATCACTGAAAAGCACAAAGAGAGTAGGCTAGAGAGCCCTACATTGCTCCATGACCAAGTGGAGTAGGTGGTTGTCTGGGTATTGCAAAGGATGAGTGAGGGAGCACTTCTGGTATATTCATCATCTCTCCCCCTCCAACACACACAAGGCATTACACCTTATATCAGCATAGTGTCCTCCCTTCAGAATCCTCAGCTATTAAAGGTGCTCCCAACATCTTACAATTTCCTAACTCTCAAGCACAGATGATCAGGGAATGATTTTTTTTTCATATGAAAATTCTGACAGAAACAAAAAGTCATTAAAATGTTGCCGTGAGAAATGTAATTAAAAATATACTTCAGCAACTGAAAATCTAACAGTATTGTTTTCAGCTGAAAAGTTTTCAGTTTTTAAATGAAAGAAGTATGTTCAGAAATGAAGTTTTGATTTTTTGACAAATGAAACTTTTCAGCAAAAAAAAAATCAAGTTTATACTCAAGAGACAAAACTTAGTGTTGAGAGAATAATAAAAATACAAATACTCCCCCCCGCCACACACACATTATAGTTAGCTCCACTTAGACTGATTATTGGTAACCATCATATTCCCTTTCTTTTATCCTTTTAGAAGATGGATAATTCACGTACAGATGGCCTGATGTTGCATCATTGAATTGGATTTGTGTTTAAGGTTTCTGCTGCAGAGATACTTAAAGATTCTTTGATCCCCTAGTTTACCTTTTGCAAAAATGGTTCTGTGTTTCACATGTCTGAGAATTATACCCAAATTTCACTCCCCCCCCCAAAAAAGTTAAAATAAAGGGGAGTGTAGTTATGTAGGGCATCAGTGATATAGGACTTGACCCAAAGCCCAATGACTTTCATGGCAAGACACAATGACTTTAAACAACTTTATATAACTGCTGTTATTTTAAACAAGATTAAAGGTGCAGGAGTGCAGCATTTAACAATATAAGAATCTTACTAAGCACAGGGACTAGAGAAACAAACCAAACAGGTGGTGCTTACTCAAATGCCCATTCTTAACTTCTAAGTAGGGCAGGCCTGAAAACAAGAGGTCTATTTCAGGAAAATTCTGAAGTTTCAATGTTTGTCTTCATTCTATAGTAGAACAAAACCTAGAACTTTAGATTTTTTTTTTCTAAAAACATAGCTCCTCAATGAGCAGTTATCAATATTTTGTTGTCAAATTGAGAGGACGTATCTAGTGAGGTCCTGCAATGGTCTGTCATAGGTCCAGTACTATTCAATATTTTCATTAATGACTTGGACAATGGAGTGAAGATCCTACTTACGAAGTTTGCAAGTGATACCAAGCTCTGAGGGGTTGCAAGAACTTTGGAGGACAGGATTAGAATTAAAAACAACTTTCGCAAACTGGAAAGTTGGTCCGAAATCAACAAGATGAAATTAGTAATGAAAAATCCAAAGTACAACTACAAAATGGGGAATTAATAGCTAGGCTGAAGCATATCTGGGGCTATAGTGGATTACAAATTGAATATGAGCCAACAATGTGATGCTGTTGAAAAAAAAAAGGGCTAATATTCCGGCCAATATTAACAGGCGTTTCATATGTAAAACAGTCTATTCAGTACTACTGAAGCCTCAGCCCAAGTACTTTGTCCACACTTGAAGAAAAAGTGTGGAAAAATTGGAAAGAATCCAGAGGACAGCTAGAAAAGTGATAAAGGTTTAGAAATTTTGACCTAAGAGGAAAGTTGTAAAAGTATGGTAATATTTAGTCTTGAGAAAAGAAGACTAAGGAGGGATCAGTTCTTGGTCCTGCACTATTTAACATTTTTATCAATGACCTGGAAGAAAACATAAAACCATCACTAATAAAGTTTGTAGGTGACACAAAAATTGGAGGAGTGCTAAATAATAATGGGGAAAGAGCATTGATTCAGAGCAATCTGAATTGCTTGGTGATCTGTGTGCAAGCACATAAAAGTGTTTTAATATAGTTAAATGTAAATATCTACATCTAGTTACAAAGAATGTTGGTCATACTTACAGGATGAAGGATTCAATTATGAGAAGAAGTCATTGAGAAAAAGACTTGGGGGTCATGATGGCTAATCAGCTGAACATGAGCTCCCATAGTGTTGTGGCCAAAAGAGTTAATTAAATCCAATCCTATGGCCAAAAAATTTAATGTATAAACAGAAGAATCACTAGTAGGAGTAGAGAAGTTATTTCATCTTTATATTTGGCACTGGTTTGTCTGATTCTGGTGCCCACAATTCAAGAAGGATGTTGGAGCAAACAGGGTTCAGAAAAGAACCACAAGAATAATTTAAGGGCTAAAATATGTGTCTTATAGCAAGAGTTCAATCTATTTTGCTTAATAAAGAGAAGGACAACGAGTGATTTGATTATAGTCTGTGCATCTCTACATGGGAAAAAATATCTAATAAAGGGCTCTTCAATCTAACAGAGAAATGTGTAATATGATCCAATGGCTAGAATTTGAAGTTAGACAAACTGAGACTGGAGATAAGGTGTAAATTTTTAATAGTGCAAGTAATTAACTATTGGAACAATTTACCAATCACGGTGGATTTTTCATTACTGACAATTTGTAAATCAAGGGATTGGATGTTTTTCTGAAAGATATACTCTAGGAATTATTTTGGGGAAGTTGTATGGCCTATTCTAATCAGAGTGTCAGACTAATTGATCACAATTGTCTAAAATAGTGAATACCAGTGAAAATGAGGTAGGATCAGAGGCTAAACAGGGAAAAAACAAGAGAACAACTACTTAGATATGTGAGATGTCTTCAGGTCACCAGAGCTTGATGAAATACATCCTAGACTACTCAAGGAGCTGACTAAGGAGATGTCTGAGCCATTAGCGATTATTTTCAAAAAGTTATGGAAGACGAGAGAGATTCCAGAGGACTGGAAAATAAATATAGTGCCAATCTATAAAAAGAGTAAAAATGGCAACCTAAAGAATTACATACCCATCACCTTAACTTCTGTACCCAGAAAGATAATGGAGCAAATAATTAAGCAACCAATTTGCGAACATCTCGACGATAATAAGGTAATAAGTAACAGTCAGCATGGATTTGGCAAGAACAATTCATGTCAGCTTTATATGACAGAGTAGCAAGCTTTGTGGATGGATGGGAAGTGGTAGATGTGGTTTATCTTGACTTTAGTAAGGCCTTTGATGGCCTTCTTACATGGCCTTCTCATGAACAAACTAATGTAATTGTGTTATTCCAGAACAGAGAGAAGTGTTACCCCAAAATTTGATCAAGCTAATTGTAGTGATACTGTGTGCATTTAGCCACCATTAGTTAATGAAATTGATTACCAGATAGTTAAAGGTTAATTTGGAAAAGTAGGGCTTTTGGAGGCAAGATCAAATATTAGTTGCAGACTTTCAGTTTCTGCTAATCAGAATGGACGGAGGAGTGAAAAGAGATAATACATTATTAGATTGAAAGAAAATAAGTGGATGGAGACCTTCATTTTTGGCACCTCTGACACAGAACTTATTATGGCTAAGATTGTTAGGAATGTTTTATTGATAAGTAATTTACTGAAGTGATGACCCAGTAGGGGGCACAATGAGCTATGTATTTTTTAAAAGCCAGTTATGAAAATACTAGATAATAGAGTGTACTTTGGAGCTGTTCTCTGAAGCTATCCTGAGAGACACGCTACTCCCTGGTGGGGAAGCAACCAGCCATTGCTGACCTGCTGCTAATTGCTCAATACCATTTCAGATTTTAGGTAATTATTTGGGATATTCTAAACCTATTCTTTATGTTTGTGTGTGCTTAGATCTAATAAATAGTAGTTTTAGATAACAGCATATTTATTTGTATCACTTTTTCAGCAGCTAGAAGTACTATGTTCCCATTGATGTATTCCTGACACCACCTGGAGTGAAACAGTTAAGTTACTACTGTTTTGGGTTTAAAACTCTGAGTAAAAATACAACCTAGATGGAACTACTTATAAGATGGGTGTATAACTGGTTGGAAAACTGTTCCCAGAGGGTAGTTATCAGTGGTTCACAGGCAAGCTAGGAGGGCTTATTGAATGGGGTCTCACAGGGATCAGTTCTGGGTCCAGTTCTTTTCAATATAGGAACATAAGAATGGCCATACTGGGTCAGACCAAAGGTCCATCAAGCTCAGTATCCTGTACTCTGACAGTGGCCAATGGCAGGTGCCCCAAAGGGAATGAACTTGTGACCCATCATCAAGTGACCCATGCCCTGTCACCCAATCCCAGCTTCTGGCAAACAGAGGCTAGGGACACCATTCCTGGCCAAATCTTCATCAATGATTTAGATATTGTCATATAGAGTACACTTATAAAGTTTGTGGATGACAGCAAGCTGGGAGGAGTTGCAAGTGCTTTATAGGATAGGATTAAAATTCAAAATGATCTGGACAAACTGGAGAAATGTTCTGAAGTAAATAGGATGAAATTCAATAAGGACAAATGCCAAGTACTCCACTTAGGAAGAAACAAGCCATAGGCACCAACTCTGTGGATAATCCGGAGCTGGAGCACCCACAGGGAAAAAATGGTGGGTGCTGAGCACCCACTGGAACCCCTCCTACCAATTCCCCCCCATGCCTCCAGAACCTCTTGCCCACCAGCAGGCTATGTGGATCAGCGCCTCCCTCTCCCTCCCCATGCTTCCCACCCGCCGCAATCAGCTGTTTCACGGTGTGCAGGCAGGAGGCTGGGAGGGAGAGGGGAGGAGTGAGAAGGCGGCATGGTCAGGGGAGGGAGCAGAGTTGGGGTGGGAAGAGGTGGAGCAGGGGTGGGAAGAGGCATGGTGTGGGTGGGGCCTTGGGAAAAGGGGTGGAGTGGTGGTGGGGCCAGGGGCAGAGCCAGAGCACTTTGAAAAGTTGGTGCTTGTGGAACAATGAATTACACACATACAAAATGGGAAATGACTGCCTAGGAAGGAGTACTGAAGAAAGGAATCTGGGGATCATAGTGGATCACAAGCTAAATATCAGTCAACATTGTAACACTTTTTCAAAAAAAGCAAACATGATTCTGGGATGTATTAGCAGATGGGTTATAAGCAAGATGTGAGAAGTAATTCTTCTATTCTACTCTGCGCTGACTAGGTCTTGACTCTAGTAGTGTGTCCAGTTCTGGGGATCACAGTTCAGGAAAGGTGTGGACAAAGTGGAGAAAGTCCAGAAAAGAGCAACAAAAATGATTAAAGGTCTAGAAAACATGACCTATGAAGGAAGATAGAAAAAATTGGGTTTGCTTAGTATGGAGAAGAGGAGACTAATGGGGGACATGGTAACAGTTTTCAAATACATAAAAGGTTGTTACAAGAAGGGAGAAAAATTGTTCTCAACCTCTCAGGGTAGGACAAGAAGCAATGGGCTTAAATGGCAGAAAGGGCAGTTTAGGTTGGACATCAGGAAAAACTTCCAAACTGTCAGAGTGGTTAAGCAGTGGAATAAATTGCCTAGGGAGATTGTGGAGTTTCCATCACTGGAGATTTTTAAGAGCAGGTTACACAAATACCTGCCAAGAATTGTGTAGATAATATTTAGCCCTTCCATAAGTGCAGGGGACTGGACTAGAAGATCTCTCTAGGTACCTTGCAGTCTTACAATTCTATGATTCTGGGATAATTGCCTTGGAATCTATTAGGGAACTCATAAGTCTTTAAATACATTATGTGATTGTAAAGAGGCACTAAGCTCTGGAGAGCCTTCTAGTAGCTGGACGTAATACCATCAGCCTGTTCTCACCCCGGCACTGCCTGCAGGCTGCCCGCCCACCTTTGCAGGTCTTCAGTGTCTTGGCTGCCCTGCCAAGTCACAAGGTCCAAATGAACCCCTTCTGGGTTATTAAAGAGTCCAATAAATCAACAGTCTATTTGCCCTCACTAAGGTTTTCTGCCCCGGTTCTGAGCCTTTTAAATTCAGCCCTTTGTTTGGATTCCCAGATAAGCTCTGTCATCTTTAGGTACACACTTGTGGCTGGAAAAGAAACCCAGGCCCACTCACTATGTTGGGGTCCAACCAAAGAACCCAGTATTCAGCAGCCACATACTGCTTACTGCAATACTTTTCTGCTACATCCCTGATCCTCTTTCTGCAAGAGCCTCTTATCTCCAGCCTCATCTCAGGGGCAATGTCCTCAGGTTTCTCTCCTTCTACAATCTCAGTTGTGTAAATTCAGCCATAGACTCTGAGTACTTGTAGTGAGGCAGTGGGATATCCCACAGCCTCGCTGCGGGACGAATCTTTCCCAACCCCGCTGTGGGCGGGGCCACCAGGGCCTGCGCCCTCCTCTCAGAGGTCATGGCGCAGACCTGGAAGTATAAAAGCTCACCGGCGGAGCTCAGTTCAGCCCCAGCCGCCAGAGAGACCAGACGTCTGTGACCAAACTCCCACTGGGGAGACAGCAAAAGGTCGCAGTCGGCCTGATGTCGCACCAGGCGGTCCAAGCCTACCCCTTGTTTACTACCCTGGGGAGGCCTGGCCGAGCCTGCCCCTAGCTCGTTACCCCAAGGAGGACTGGTCAAGTTTACCCTGCTCCCACTACCCCGAGAAGGAGCCGAGCCTGCCACTTGCCCGCTACCCTGAGGAGGAGTCGAGCCTGCCGCTTGCCCACTACCCCGAGGACCCATTGAGCCCACCAGTGAACACTTACCCCGAGGAGCCGATGGTGGTTGACCTCTCTGCTGACACCACGACGAATCAGGTACTCGATGAGGGGGAGAGTGGAAGTGGCCTGGGGGTAGCCGACCCCAGTCTGGCTGCAACACTGCCAGAACCAATGTTAGTGTGTTGTGGCTTGGATCCCCACTGACAGCAGCAACTCCCCGCCTCTGCTAGGGCCCCAAGATGGGACGCAGTGGAGTGGGAGGGCCTGCGTCCCCCCTGCTACCCCTCCAGGGATGGCAGACTCCCCCTTTTCCCTGGCCTGAGGAGGCCGCAAACCTCCTATTGACTTACTGTGTTTGCTGCCCTGCCCTGACCTAAGGGCCAGGCCTAGAACTGTTACTGATCAGCCCTGCCCAAGGGCCTGAGCCTATTGACTTACTGTGTTTGCTGCCCCGCCCTGACCTAAGGGCCGGGCCTAGAACTGTAACTGCTCAGCCAAGGGCCTGAGCCTATTGACTGCTGTTTGCTGCCCCGCCCTGACCTAAGGGCCGGGCCTAGAACTGCTATTGTTCAGCCCTGCCTAAGGGCCTGAGCCTATTGACTGCTGTTTGCTGCCCCGCCCTGACCTAAGGGCCAGGCCTAGAACTGTTGCTGCTCAGCCCTGCCTAAAGGCCCGAGCGTAGTGACTCACGTTGGTTGTTGCCCCGCCCTGACCAGGGCCCAGGGTTAAGGCTACTAACAGCAAGGCAGTGGGATATCCCACAGCCCCGCTGTGGGACAAACCACAGCAGCACTGCTTCACAGTATTTGATGGACTACTTTAGCCAGAGAGGTGTACGCTTCTTCATTCCTCTGCTTCAAGCCACAAATTGAACTGTGAAGGCCAGGAAGCACCATTTCTCTTGGCCAGCAGGATCTTAATGACCTTTTATTGGCCTCTCTAGCTCTTAGAAGACCAGGTTTCATGGTTTTCCAAAATGGCTGTTCCTGAGAGTCCTGTCTATGCAATCCTGGAAGATCCACTTTCACTTCTGTTTTCCTCTCATTTTGTGCTTCTTGGAGTGGGGTTTAGTAGGACCATGGGGCCCACACCAGGGAGCCCCAAGGGTCAAATACACCTCACTTCTACGGATTCTATAAAGACGATTGTGATTGATTGTTCTCCATGTCCACTGAGAGTAGGACAAGAAGTAACTGGCTTAATTTAACCTCCTTAAAAATGGAGGTTTAGGCTGGACATTAGGAAAACCTCCAACTCTAAGGGTAGTTAAGATCTTGACTTGGCTTCAAGGGAGACTGTGGAATCCCTGTCATGGCAGGTTTTAAAAACAGGTAAGACAAACACCTATCAGAGATGGTCTAGGTTTACTTGGTCTTGCCTCAGCACAGGGGATTGGACTAGATACTCTCTCAGTGTCCTTTCTAGGCCTACATTCCTATGATTCTATGAGAGCGGCAGACTCATACTGAAACAATCAATGGCCAGGATCTATACCTGGGATATGGAAGACCCTGATTCAACTTCCTGATCTGGAGCAAGGACTTTCACTTGTGTCGCCCATATCCCAGGTGAGTGCTATAATCACCTGGCTATAGAGCTAGTGTCTCCTTTTGGCCCCATGAACCTTTATTTATGCAAAGTGGAACAGTACCCGCAAAAGAAACAGCAAAACTGACTCTATCACCCAAATCAGAAAGAGCAAGGATGTGCCTAATTTTAATAATTTGAATAGTCTAATTCACTTCAGATTACTCAGGAATTTAAAGTTATGCATCTGCTTACGTACTGTACTGAATCAGTACCTATATAATTATGATAGACTCAGTTGGATCAGACAAGGAAACATACATTGTGCCATACACCATTTTAAATTTCTATTAAATTTTGCACTGAGCTTGCCTTGAACTAGAAATGCACAATGTATAACAGTTTCTAAATATTTGTTGAAATACAGATAGAATAAAAAAAGTCTGTGTCAAACTTTGATAGAATCACTGCTGATTTATAGAGTCAAAACAAAGCTGAGGGCTTGTCTACACTTACCGGGGGATTGACGTGTGGTGATCAATGCATCAACAGTCGATTTAGCAGGTCTAGTGAAGACCCACTAAACTGACTGCAGATCGCTCTCCTGTCGACTCCTATACTCCCCCCGAATGAGAAGTGCAAGGAGAGTCGATGGGAGAGCATCTCTCGTTGACATAGCATAATGTGGACCCCGCAGTAAGTAGATCTAAGTATGTTGATTTCAGCTATGTTATTCATGTAGCTTAAGTTGTGTAGCTTTGATCAATCTCCTCCCATAGTGTAGACAAGGCCTGAATACCTTTAAGATTCAAAATATGCATTTCACACTAGCTCAGTATATAACTGGGAGCTAATAAACCAGATTTTTAAACAGGTTATGTATACAATTACATGGCTCATTTGCATATGTATCGCCAGAACTGTATATACAAATTGGGTCATTGTGTGTTCAAACCAGGCACACAAATGTATTTCCAGATGCAAACCAATTTGGTTAAAAATCAGATCCATTGCATGAAATGATGAAAAGGAATATTTAGACAGCATAACAAAAATAGGAATAAGTACAACAACTATAAAGGGAATATTTTATTACATTCTTAATTCTCTCAATTAGTGGGAATTATTTTATTATTTATATCATAGATTCACAAGTGAAAAGTTTCTGGAGATGACAGTCCTGTAGCCGCAGACCTGAAACCATTCATCTCTGTATATTTCCAGCAGAGGTGTACATTCCCATAGTAACTCTGTAATTCCTAAATTACAAGGGGTAGTATTTTCTATTTAGCTCATCTACTTTGAGTCGGTTTCATCCCCTCATATTCCCACATTATAAAAGTTACAGTAGCAGAAGCTTCAAATATAGACACATATAAAAGAAGGCATTTATTCCAAAGAAGCAACATTACCAAGGGCTCATAGCCAGACATGGGAGTCCAGGGTCATTGGCTACATACAGTAACTTCTGTAATACTTGAATTCTCACAGCCATACACAGCTTTATATGTAAATCTCAGAATGCTAAGTCAAAACTATGTTTCTAATAACTAGGTATCAACAGAGATAAAGCAATATGACAGACAGCTGCCATTTTATAGAATGCAAAAGAGTGAGTCAACGTATTTTCACCTCATTCTTTTTTCTCTGACATTTTCTTCATTCTTTATATTGTATTGTCTTTATTATGAGATACAAGTTACTAAGGGCTTGGCTATATAGCCCTGCAGTGCTATAGGGATGTGATTTGCAGCATGCACTCAAGTGCTGTGCTGTAACTGCCCCATGTAGACTCTTCTAGGCAAACTAAAAGGTGCCTAATTTGTGTTAACGTAGTCCTGTTTGAAATGCAACTATGTTAATGGGCATCTCTACATTCTCACAGACAGGGGCGGTTGCAGGCCCCAGCACGCCAATAGCGTGCTTGGGGCAGCAAGCCGCGGGGGGTGCTCTGCTGGCGCCGCGAGGGTGGCAGGGAGGCCGCCCTCGGTGGCTTCCCTGCGGAGGGTCTGCTGGTCCCGTGGCACGCCTGTGGGAGGTCAGCCGAAGCCGCAGGACCAGCAGACTGTCCGCAGGCAAGCCACCGAGGGCAGCCTGCCTGCTGTGCTTGGGGCGGCAAAATTCCTAGAGCCGCCCCTGCCCACAGACTGGTCAGATATAACATCTGCCCTTTTCTCCATAATTCCCAAGACCCTAATAAACCTTACTTTTAGACATCTCCAGGACGGCTGCTCCTGTCTCTCTCCTGCAGCTGGGCATTTCCCTTTACACCTAGCCATTTTATTTAAGGGCATTGGATAACCACTCTGTCCATGTCTCTGTCTGTTCAGAGGACCAACAAATAGGCAGGCCTCAAGAACACCTAATACCTAGGTAGGGAGGAATTGTGATTCTGAGTTGGATCTTGGCAATGTGTCTAGTGGATAGAACACTGATGGGCATGGGATTCAGGAGACCTTTCTATTCCCAGGTTTACCACTGGTTCATTGCGTGACCTTGGACAAGTAATTTCACTTTCCTGTGCTTAAGGCTAAGGCTAAATGAGAATAAGGATTCTCTAATGGTTAGGGCACTTCCCTGAGTGATGGGAGACCTTTGTTCAAATCCTCTCTCCCTGTGAGGGACAGGGGAGAATTGAACCTGGGTCTCCCATACCCCAGGTAACTCCCCTAACCACTTGGGCTAAAAGTTATATTTTGAATATCCCCAGAACATGCCTACCTGATTGAGACCTGCAGGTTCACCTGCTTTGAGGCTCCTGCTGGGGCTGAAGCATGACATAAGTATTCAGGTGCCCAAAGTGAGGCATTGTGCACAAGTCCAGAGGCAGAAACTAAGGCTCCTGGGAGATTTTTACAGGAAAAATGTAAGTGCTGAGTAATTTTGGGTGACTACAAAGTTAAGCAGCAGCTAAGCAATGGTTTTATAGATCTCATTGGTAAATAAATCTGGGATTTTCTGTAGAGTTTTGAGGAATTTTTTGTCCCTTTGTGGATCTGGCCCTAAACTCAGAATTTGCAAAACTAAGGAAAGCTGCAAAGCACATGTGTGTATGACTAACTCAGCTGTATTTGGAAAAGCATACAGTATCAGCTCAGATATTGTTTGAGAGATAAGGAAAAGTGTACAGCATTAGCCGAGTTACTTGCCTACACTAATTATCTAAGTAGGCAGAAAGTAATTACCCAAATTGGAATTTTGCCATGACACTAAGGCTAACATTTCTGTTCATGTGGAAAGAGCCATGGGATCCTTAGTGAGTACAAGAGAACAGGACTTCATTTTATGTCTTATCTGAAAAAGGGGGTCTAATACTCTTGCATACAGAAAAAAGAGGAATAAATAAAATATGGAAATAACTGATATGATAGAGTGTATTTTCCACACATCAGAAGATGCACAAATACTGTAACAAATTGTCCTTCAACTTGAGACTTTCAATCATTGTTCAAAACTCCATGACTGACTCAACCATGGTCCTTTATCTCTTCCATCACAAGCACCCCCTGAGGCCATTCATGAGGATCCTGATAATTACTGTCAAAGTGAAGTGGCAAAAATGTATAGAATATTTAGTAGATTTAAGAAATAAACTGGTTAAATCTAAGCTTGATCTAATAGCTTATTTTCACTGTTATATCTCCTAAACAAGCTAAGCATAAAATTAATGACATTTTAATTAAATTTCTGAAATTAATCACTGTAGAGTGTCACTGATAATATAGCACATGGGGGGCACTAGATAACAGATTACAGCACAATGCAGTGAAACTGAAGTTTTGGAGGATTTTAATTGACTTTAAAATAAGGAATGCTTAACTTTTGTAAGTAAACCTTGATGCCCTAGTACTAATTCCTTTGGTAGCATCAAAAACTGATCAATATTTTATAAAGGGTGAGAACCTCAACCCCCTTTGTTCCAGAGCCCTCATTTTCTCCTTGGAGGATACACTTAGGATGAGATTCACAACTGTATGTAAGTACCTAACTTTCATTGAAATCAACAGAAGTTAGGAACCTAAATATCTTTGTGAATCCGACGCTTTAGTTTCCATTCAGTCAATGGAAATTGCTTATATCCTATAAATGGAGAACTGGGGGCCAGATCCAAGACTTTATAACTAAAGGAAAGATAATATATGTAAAAATAACTAATATCAGTTAATCCAAAATAGTAATAATATAATGATTAAATTTACTTGCATTTCTGGTTCCCATTTACACTTTGCCTTCTTGTGTATCATTCTTTACTTATGAAAGAGAAAAGGTGGGTGAGCTAATATCTTTTATTGTACCAACTTCTGGACAAGCTTTCAAGCCACAAAGAGCTCTTAAAGAACCTGATCCAATAAAAGAAAATATCTCATCTGCTTTGTCTCTCGTATATTCTGGGTCCAATAGGGCTACAGCAACATTGCAAACTCTATACTTATGCGAGGCAAACCCATCACTTTTCTATTACTCGTGTGTGCGCATGCGTGTGTGTGTGCACTTTTTGCTTCAGTGTTCTTTGTACAGTATAATCGTTATTCTGTTTACTTTCAGCCTTTCTTATGCTCCTTCATAGACTCATAGACTTTAAGGTCAGAAGGGACGATTATGATTATCTAGTCTGACCTCCTGCACAATGCAGGCCACACAATCTCACCCATCCTCTTCTATAACAAACCCCTAGCCTATATCCTTCCTTTATCTCTGTTTTTTCAACTGCTATTTTCCCCCCTTTTTTGCTTCTCTGTGGTTCCCCCTCATTGCCTGTGTTAGCACCCACAGTGATTGACACTTATATGAGGCTATCTTCACTAGCTGACACTGTCTTCTGGCTGTGTGCGGTGCTCCACTGAGTCTGACTCAGTTTCTCCCTTTCACATTGTCAATCATTTAGTTCCATGTCTATCCATTTTTTATTATGACTCCAGACCTGTCGCCAGGGCCTTCTTAGTTTTTGCCCTTTTGGAGTGATAGTCAGGAGTTCCTAGTGAAGGGTAGAAGGAGGCCCTAGTGAAGGGTAGATAGTTCTAAGCCCTTTTCTTGCTCCAAAGCCTTTACTATGCTTTCTGCTGGAGCTGGTAGGGGAACTCAGGCCTACCCACTTCACTGGGTTCCAGCTCAGGAACCTTGTTTGAAGTAGCTAGAAGGAAGATTTTCTTGATGGCTTCTTGCATCTGCTGAAGGGATCTCCTCTCTCTGCAGTCCCTCCATCTCTTTGGAAGCCACTACACTCTTCTCCCTTGCAGCCCTTTTCATAGAATATCAAGGTTGGAAGGGACCTCAGGAGATCATCTAGTCCAACTCCCTGCTCAAAGCAGGACAAATCCCTAGACAATTTTTTGTGTTTGTTTTTAATCTTTACAGCTGTTATGCTGCCATGAATCAGCCCCAGCTGAGCAGGCAGTCACTTTTCATATTAACCAGTTAGTTGCGAAGCCAACATGGGGCCTGTATACCCCATGATGACTATATTATATAGCAAAGACGTATAGTTTGATGGTCCCTCCATTTTTCATCTTAACCTTTCATATAGTTTCTCTTTTCTTCTCACTCTGCTGTTGCTTTTCTCACTCTGCTTATGTCTCTACTTATTCTTTCTATTCCTCTTTTTAAATTTTTGTTTTCTTTACTGTAGCACCAAGTTATAGGATGTTGGAATCTGCGACATCCCAGGATCTTGTTAAGAATCAGATCAGACATATTAACCTAACCCATAGGGCCATAAAACTATTTAAACCATTGTCACATAGTAGATTAGTATATTAGCTAAGTTATTGTCAATATATACCATGTTAAATTAAAATCAGTAATACACAGTAGTATTTTAAGGACAATCACTACTTTTTATAGAGTATATCAGGACCAACCACAGTAGACACTGAAGGCCTGCCAAATGTCTATGCTCACCTACTGATTGCACTGCCTCCAACAAAGATGTGTTGCACTTGGCACTGAGCCATGTCAATCAGCCATACTTCTTGCCATCACCTCCCAGATGCTTGACTGGAGCATGGCCTATCACACAGTAGGCAATGCCACCTAACCAATCTGATGACATGGGGATACCATTTTCTTGTTTCCACCACCATCTTATAATGGATTCATGATGATGCCAGAAGAATTATTTTATTGCCATTTCATTTGGGCTCATGTGACACATCATGCACTTAACAATGGTTGTGTTATTAATAGTAGTCCACAGGTTAGCAATTTTCTTGGCCAAAAATCAGTAAATAAATTGGTAACTTAATTCATGTTTGTTTCATCAAATATGAGGCCTCATACACTTTAAAATATATATGCAGTAGAACCTCAAAGATACAAACACCAGAGTTATGGATCGACTGGTCAACCAGACACCATGTGGAACCAGTAAGAATCAGGTAGCAGTGGAGACAAAAAAAAAAAATCAAACAAAAACACAGTTAATATTTTACTGTACTGTACCTGTATGGCATCTTTAAGGTAGGCATATCTGGGCTGCCTGTCCCTGCCCCCACCCGCTACTTGCCATATGCAAGTGGGACGGCCACTTACAGATAGGAAATGAAGATGCTGAGGTTCACAGACACAGCTCTGAGCCCCCAAGAAGGCAGAGTAGGAGAAATGCTGGAGTCTGCGATGCTTTCCTGTAACCCCCAGCCAGGATGGGGAGAAGCTTGAAAACTCAGTATGAGCCAGGAAAAGAAGCTTCTCCAGCCCAGCTGTTGATGCTGCAAGGAAGCTGCCAGCACTGAGGCGGGAGCTACTGCTGGAACCTGGCCTGGAGTATGAGCTAATGGAGCTAGAGCTCAAGCTGTTGCCTGCAAGCTGCACTCTGGAGGAGCAGCTCAGTTTTAAAGGCCCACAGCCTACACGGCACACCCACTGACACCGCAGTGCCCCAGGGTGCCTCAGTCATCACCTTTGTTGCCTGAGGGCTAGAACCAGCTGCCAGTCCCCACCCTCACTCACTGAGCAGCCAGTTACAAACAGACAGTGAAGATGCTTAGGTTCACAGGCACAGCTGTGAGCCCCCGCTCCAAGCAGTCCACCCTGAGAAGCATCCCATACTGTCTTGTTCAGAGTTACGAACATTTCAGAGTTATGAACAATATCCATTCCTAAGGTGTCCATAATTGAGGTTCACCTGTAAGAGAATTTGAAGTAGAATTCTGATTAAAGCAACTGAAGAAGAGTTGGTGGAACAGAGCAAGTAGAATATTTTTTCTGTACTCATTGGCCCATAATGAGTGAACATACCAAAATTTCTAGCTCAGCAGGAGCATGGATAGAAATTGTATTTTTAATGAGTGGCCTGTAGAAGTGTCTCTACATTATTACATAAAAAGAAGACTTTCTGTGAATATAAAATGGTTATTAAATTAATTCTTTGCAACACAACAAAAATGTGCCTACAAATGTATCCTTGTATATCAAAAACATAAATGCAATGTGTGCTTATTTAGTATGATTACTTGTATACTAATGGGCCTAATGCTCCACTCTGATATGCAGCATCAATAACTGCTTGCTTTGAAAATTGTTCTTGGGCAACCATGCACATACAATAACTGCTTTTCCAAGATGCACAGTGACGTGCAGAACTTGCCAAAGGGAAAAATCAAAGCTTAGTGGTCTGCTTTGGAATACAGAATTAATATGAGGCTACAATAATTAAGTACTCATATCCTAGGGGTGGCGTTGGAAGTAATGACAATGGTCAAAACTTTCAACCATAGAATTTTAAAGCTAGGCACCTAAATCCATAGTTAGGTGGCCTTATTTTCAAAGGTACTGAACAGTCTCAGATCCAACTTCTTTTTGAGAACTGGGTGCTCATTGCCTCTGAAAACCAGGGCTCTCATTTAGGTGGCAAATATGAATTTAAAGTAGGTGCCTAACTTTAAATGCCTATGCTTGAAAATTGGCAAATATGCTGACTCTTATAATAGGCTAGCATTTACTAGCACCCTGCCTAGGAATACAAGACATTTATATTGAGTCATCCCAATGCCAGGCCCATGAGTCAGACACAGAGGTGTAAACTCACTGGGGACAAATTAGGCAGGTATTATTACTGTAACTCCATCTGGGGATATAAAAATGTTTGAGTCTCTCTCTGAGGCAAAGAGAACAAGGGGTTGAGAGAAATGGGATCTGCAGGGGAAACTGTGGGAATAGCCAAGCTTGGGAGAAAGCTTAGGCAAATGTTTATGCTTTGTTGATTTTATTTCAGTTAGCTATAAAAGCAAACCTCAAGAAACGAGTAATTTTGGACTATATATAGTGTGCATATACTCTGTTGAGAGCAGAGTGGAAACATCTGTAAGCCTCTATAATTTTATTTTCCAATTACTTTCATACAGCTTTGGCTCTAAAAATGACAAACAGCCTTATATACCAGATCGGTATGGATTACATATGACTTTCCATAAAATCTAATCATTGATTGTTTCAGAATTAAAGCAGGTGGTAGATTTTTACAAATGATGGAACTGAGTAGGCTGTCATGAAAGAAACCTAGATTTCCGAATTTTGGAGGAATTAGGAAGAGTATTCTTTTTTTAAGAAATAGTTTGCTAGAAACTGTGGTAGTTTCTGAAAGCATTGAGAAGAAGGAAAATCACAAGCCATTTGAAGTTGCATTATTTAATAAAAGAGACACTCAGCATGAATAAATAATAGGAGGTCATGCCTGACAAATTTGCTTACGTACTTGACACCACTGTGTGTTGGATCATGTAGCCATTATTCAAAAGAAAGTCTCAATTGATTTCAGTGGGGAATTTTACCTATGTTAGGACAAGACTGGGCCCTGGCTTGGTATGAAAGAATAAAAAAGACTCAGAAAATTGAGGGAGGAGGAGGAAAGGGAGCAGAGAGAGAGAAATAGGAGGCACGTTATTTGCAGGGTCTATACTAGGTGCCCAATATTGCAAGGTGCAGCATACCCTAATTTTCCATTGATAAATACAGGAGCTGAAGGCACTCATCATTCTGCAGGCTCAGACACTACCTTATCTCTGCATTTTGGCACTCAACACACTTCAAGACTATTTTAGTCAGGTTTTAAGGTATATTTTAATAAGGTGTTTGCATTTGCAACTAGGAAATCTGTTAAATCTCTTGTTACTTAATGTCACAACGCAATTGGATGCTGAGAGGGATGGATTTCTCCTAAGGAAATCCTATAAAATTTAAGCTGAGTAGAATTAAGTAACATATCTTCTTCAGCTCTGTGTAGCACAAAAGCTTGTCTTTCACCAACAGAAATTGGTCCAATAGAAGATATTACCTCACCTACCTTGTCTCTCTAATATCCTGGGACCAACACAGCAACAATTACACAGCAAATAGGATTTATCAGAGACATTTACAAACAACAAAAAGTTAATTGAATGTTTTGAACCTTGAATTTTGGGAACATTTTAGAGTCATTTCTTATTAAATTGATCCTATATGTGCATTATTGCAAATTTGAAACAAAGTCTCATAGCAGAAAGGCTGTTATCTGTCAATAAATGATATTTAACGTGGAGAAAAAATATGTGGAAAAAACCTGAGAAATGGATGTTTGTAAATTACTTTGCTAAACCTGGACAAAGAGACATGGAATTGAGCTCATCTATAAGGCACAACGCTTTCTGTTGCATTAAGGTCCTAAATATCTGAAAGAGGGTGAATTAGCATTTATAAAGTCTAGCATCTTGACCAAGGTGAGAGGTTATGCCAAGTTACATTCATCCTTTGTGCGCATCTATCTTAAAAAGACTTCTTGAGGAAAAGGCCAGTCATAGATAAGAGGGACTGTTCAGTATGATGATGAACTCTGGAAATCCCAAGCCCCAAACATGGACCAAAGAGCCTGAAACAGTCTTGGTATGAGGGAAGGCAGACAGCAAGTTGATCATGCTCCTCCTCTTGAAATCTTATT
This sequence comes from Chelonoidis abingdonii, assembly GCF_003597395.2. NCBI lineage: Eukaryota > Metazoa > Chordata > Testudines > Testudinidae > Chelonoidis > Chelonoidis abingdonii. The sequence goes on along the minus strand of NC_133769.1, from coordinate 63,331,388 downwards.
CTCCCTTTGCTTCCATGTCTCTGTCCTCTCCTGGCTCTCCTTCTACCGTTCTAATCATTGCTTCAGCATGGCATTTTGAGAATCCTCCTCATCCTCCTTCCAACTATCTATGGTGGTTCATAGGGCTCTGTACTCTGTCCCCTGCTCTTCTTCCTCTACAGCTTATCTCTAGGTAATATTATCTGCAAACATAAATTCAACTGCCATCTCTATACTGAGGTCTCACCTACCTCACTACTCCAGACCTGTCTCCTTTTGTCCAAGCTATGTTTTTCTCTTGCCTTATACATAGATTATAATCTGTATGGGGGCAGAGACTGTCTTCTTGTTCTGTGTTTGTACAGCACCTAGCACAAAGAGGTCCTGGTTCAAGACTAGGGCTCCTAGGTGTTATGAAATTACAAATAATAAATAATAAGAGCAAAAGGGACGCTGTGTAAAGTTAACTACAGAATGGTCAGGTGAACATAGTTTAGGGAGATGTAACATATTTTCTGTTCTTTTTATTGCATGCCTTGACTAATTTAGCTTATGAGAAGATTGCATGTAGATACATTATCCAAACAGTTTATGTTGTTTTACTCTCATTTTCATTTTCTTTTTAATAAATCTTCCTTTGTAATTAACTATTTGATCCGTGGACTATTGGTTAGGTAATTTTTCATTGACCACCCCAAGGAGAGGAAAATCCCTCAACATCTAAAAAGAAATAATAAGGGTTCAAATTGTCTGGAGACTTAACAGCCCTTTGAGGTCTCAGTCAAAGGGACACACATTGAGGTTTTCTTGCCTAGGATGTGTGTCAGGTGCACAAAAGGGAAGGCCCAAAGACCAAGGAGAAGATATAAGTTGTTAAGGGTGCACGTGGCAGACTCCCTACAATGATTTACATATCTTCAAATCTTGGGAAATAGGAGCTGGGTTGAGTTGGAAAAAGACATTTAATATTCTATTCTGAACAAGCTAGGAAAATGTAAACAAAATAATTAATACTTGCCTTGTAGGTTTTGTGTTTGTGTGTGTGTGTGTGCATGCATGCGCATGTGCATGTGTTGTCGTCCTAGAAGGGACTTGCAGAATATACATTTCTGAGATTGAAGATGGAGAAGTGGACAGTCATTACCTCATAATATTATAATTAAATATCAGGAGAAATGGTATCTCAGAAGCTAATTGGAATTACAGACCTAATTCTGCTCTCATATACTTCCTGCATACACATAGTCTATTGGCTTTAGAAGGAGATTCAAGAAGTATCTCTGACTGAAATCAGGTCCTACATATTCCACCATGATTATTCCCGAGTTAAAGCAAAGGAATGAATTGATTATCACATTTAGGGCTGATAATTAATTTGCCTGTATAGAATGTTGGCACAATCCTCGGTCCTTTTGCCTGCTCTATCACTCAGATACCATTCTGAAATGTGACCTATAAAACCTAGACAGATAGAAATAAATTAGGAACAATTGCAGACTCTGTAGCCATCTCCTGAAACTGCAAGCAGGCCTTGTCTTTGTATAGGAAACACTCTTATAGATATTATGATAGAAGACCATTAAAAAACTTATTTTTTTAACTCTGCACCCTTCTAGAAGAAGCAGATTTTTTTAGTAAAATTAACATATAACTTTGCTGGTACAAAACATCTGCTTCAACATCACCACTTGTGGAAACATTGTCAGATTTCAGTAACCGTTTTTAGTCTGCTACAATTGATTGGATTTAAATCAGGCAATAGAAGGAAGAATACACTTTCCCTTATACAGAATCTCCTGCTGTTCATAAGCAAAATTCAGCAGTCTGCCTCTCTCCTCCAATTAAGCCCAAAATACCCAGAGTTATAGGATGTTTCTCCTTCTTTTCCTGCTGAAGACTCTCCACTAGTATCATCTGATATATAATGAATTATGTCCCATAATAATGATGTTTAAGAGTTGCACAAAAATGTGTGCATCATTGCCCACTTGTCCATGTGAGCCTGGAAGTCATTAATTTAGAGGTTCGGGGCACTACTTTGTTCACTATTATTTGCAGATGCCTCTCTAAAGCCAAACATTTTTCAGTGCATTATTAAACTGACCTCTGCCCAGGCAACTGTCTCACAATTTTTTTTCCTTCCTCTAAATTTGTTACTTTCATATCCCAATCATCACATTTCACACTGTATCTCAGAGTTTTCTTCAAAGGAGAATACACTTCGTGTATACAAAAGAGACTTCTGTAAATTTTAAAGTTTAAAGTTCTGCTTCCCTCTGGTAGGCAGAGGTTGAGGAGACAAAAAAATGTACAATGACTGGATCTATAGAATTTAATGGAGATAAAAGCAAAAGGATCTATGAACATTTAATATAGAATCCACTCCAAAATCCTGCAGATTTCAACAGAGAATGATATGTTTACTATAGCTTTGATTTTAACCATTTCATAGAATACTATACTGGTACTATAATTTATAAATTGTATAAGATTATTTAAAAGAAAACTGTAGAAAAGTTATTTTCTTTTATATAATCTATGGAAGTTCCATAAGGACAGTTACAGAATGGTACATTACAGGCATTGAAGTGTGACTTCCTATTTGCCACTTGAAAAATTTACTTTGTTACCCTTACATTGTCACCCTTGAGCCCTGTGAGTGGTATTTTAGAAGAAGGAAGTTTGGCAGGCTCTGTGTGAGGAATCATTGATCACCTAGGTCAGTAAGTATGAAGGGCAGTAAAAGGTTTGAGAGTTGATTATGTAACTCAGTTATGATTGTCTGGGACATAGAATGGACAGTAAAAGTCTAGCAGTGGCACAGTCACTCAGGTTCCACAATAATCCTCTTCCAACTATTAATACCCAAAAGTTGTTTTAAAGCTCTTGGTGAGTCAAAGTTTTCAGATTAATAGACTATGATGAGATGCACTGGTAGATGCAGAAGGAGAGGAAGAATCCAGACCCCAGTGATGCTGTGGAGATGGGGACTCCTGGCACAATCACCCTGTATGAAGAAGATGGAGATAAGAAGGATGAGTGGGGAGACTTTTAAAAGAGTACAAGGAACAGGAGGGGAAGCTACTAAGCAGAGTAGCAGAAGAGCAAGATGCTCAACGGATGAGGAAAAGGAAATTGATCAGCAGGGATTGACTTGGAGATGGGAACAGGAGAGCGACTGCAGTGATTAGAAGCCCCAGCGAGGGTCTCTTCCCTGCTCTCTGGCACCCAATGGCTCCCCGCATCCAAGTCAATCCCCTGCTGAGGAATTTCCTTTACCTCATCTTACTGAGCAGTCACACTTTGCTCTGCTGCTACTCTGCAAATGTATTGATCAAGGCTACCTGATGTGGTCTTCTTAGTGATGGCATTGGCCAGGAGATTGGAGTCAAGTGAACAAAGAGCAATGGACTTTTCTCTGCAAGTATATCCCTTAGGTTGAGCTTATGGAGAAGGACCTCCTTGAGATGGTCTTATGTTTGTCAGAAGAATGCTGGCAGAACAACACACTGATTCAAATGGAACTCTGTTACCATCTTATACAAGGAACTTGGATGAGTCCATAGCACCAACGTATCCAGATACAGCTTGAGCCTTAAGCTCACTCTCTTTGAGAAGCAAGTTTTTGGCGGTGGGAACTGTCATTTTGTTCTGTGTTTATCCAGAATCCAGAACAATAGAGTCCTGATCCATGACTGGGGCTCCTGGGCACTACTATTTTACAAATAAATAATAATAATAGTAATAAGTAGTTTGTGGGTATGAATTCTGCTACACACTGAGTGGTTTGCCTAGGCATGAGTTATGTTACCTATCTTGTACTGTCAGCTGTGTGGTGTTTGAAATTGCAGCAGAACTCATTCTCAGACAAACTAGGGAACAGATACTGGAACTGTAAGACACTTTTTATTTACTATTTACTATTTTATGGCACCCACTGGTGTGCTGTGTCTCTCACAGAGATGTGTAGAGATACAAAGTCCATGACCCTGAGAGCATACAACATACATACATTTAGACTTGATGAAACTTATGCTACTTTATAACAGAAGTAGTACAAAGGTTGCACATAATAAAGGTTCAGTACTTCCAATTCAAGAAAAGAACAAAAGATTCTGGTAACAAACAAGAGGGAGGGTCTGGAGTGAAGGAGGTCAGTGATTACAAGATCACAAGAGACAGAAAGGTTCATTTGTGTTTGGGCTCAAACCTAGAAGCTTTGCTACAGCTACCAGGCCCAAACCTTATTTAGTTTTTCAGCCAAGTAAAGGAGCAATAGAAGATTTTGACAGAAATTTCACTGCTGCTCAGGGAAGCTGTCAGAACTGCAAAAACAGTGAAATTTCAGCATGAGAACACTCACTGGGAGATCAGATTTCACCTTGCACATCTTCTGAAGTGAAAAATAAGGGCCCTATCCTTCAGTGGGCTCTTAGAGGCGAACCCTTCCACCCATAAGAAGCCCCACTGGAGTTGGGTATGAGACTCTTCTTTTGCAGAGCTCACCATAGGGCCTAATGTTTTCACATTTCTCACCTATCTGTAAAGTGATAAAAGTCCTCTTCATCTAATGTGATTTTACAAAATCAAGATAAAATATTTACACATTGGGGTATAGGGCCTGACACTCCTCCCCTTGAAATCAATGACAAAAGTTCCATTGGTTCAAATTAGCTTCACAAACCGAGTTTTACTTTTGTTTTAAAATGTCTTTTATTACCTAGAAATGCACTGTAAAATTCCTATTTAATCATAACTATGAACAATTCTTTATCCTTTCTTTAAAAATTGGAATATTTTTAATTACTCAGTTTAAAATAGGTTTGACTTATACAACAAATGTTCAGTGAACAGCATATTTTTAGCCCACTGGCTTCGTCCCTGTTTTTGAGGAGCACAAATAAACTTTCTTTTCTTAGACTTTAAAACAATGTAGTCGGCTAAATTTGAGTAGTTGAATAGTTACATAAAATACATCATTTTTTTAGAAACTTTCACTGAAAATCTTAAAAGGTTACCTTGCTATTCCTAGGTTTACTCAATTGTAAAATAAATTACCTATATTCACACACATGCTGGTTTATCATTCATACACATGCTGCTTTATAATAGATGTAGCAAAGAGGTTGCACATACGGCAGATTCAGTATTTCATATTCAAGAAAAGAATAAAAGATGCTGGTTCTTTGAAAATTTAATGTACATCTTCTACCACCTTAATGATGTCTCACAGTGTTATTCCAAAAATATAGAATAAAATTCCTGTCAGGTTTTTCCACACTAACCTCAGAAATTATTCCATTAAACCCTTGTAGATGTTATTTACATGGGAATACAGCACCAGAAAACAGATTTTAAATACCATAGTTTTTATTACTCCTTTGCATTGAAAACATACTGAAGTTCAACAAAAATAGGAATATTTAAAAGATGTGCCATCATTTGTTTAGCAAAGAATTTCTGTAAAAATGTAAGGAGTAACTGTCCAACCTTTACTGTGGTGCATAGTTCCACTGAAGTAAACGGGGTTACTCATATAAGTAAGGAACACAGGACTATGGACTTAACTTTTATTCCTAGCTGTTGAGATTTCAGGCTATCAGTCTAAAGCTCTCTAGGCAAATATCTTCCTTTTCTTTACTTCTTTCCAGGCAAATTGATCAGAGGTGCTTTGAGGATTGGCTGTGTGCCCAGCTTCCACAAATGCCAAAGACTTCTGCACACGAGTTAATTAAAATTGACTACTTGTTTTAGGCAGAAGAAACAGGCTAAATTCTAGATTGTTCTAAAGAATGATCAAACAATTTAGTCAAACAGAGTAACTTGCTACTAAACTGTGGCATAAAAATAATTTATTACTTTGCCTTAATAGAGTTCATATTTTTATTTTGTTTTCACTCCAAATATATAGTTTTATCCTGGGCTTGGAAAATGTAAGATGTCAGGTCTGCTTACCTAGGGAGGAGCTGGATATTAATGAACAAGTAAATAATAATAATAATTTTTTTTTTCAAAAGACTTTTTACATTTTCTCAAACTAGAGAGTTATTAATGAATATCTGATTTAGATAAAAAAATTAATACCTTTTTGGTGTTTGGCCTAAAACTAAAAAAAGACATATTTCAATGTCTTCCCAGTATATACTGAACTAACATAAACTACTACTTAATCAACATAATTGCATTAATTAGGTAATGAGTCAAATTCTGCTCATGTTAGTAGACTGAAATAAAACTGATCTATCATTGTTTACTCAATCACTTCATGAGATAATTAATCAGTCAATCAATATGTAAACTATAGCTCCATTGCCTGACTTCTCTGGAATCAAAAGCATTGCATTAGCCTAGTACACTTTTCAACAGAGAATGGAGAACTCTTTTACATACTTCTAACTTTTCCATATTTAGCAGTATGTTGTACACAGAGCCAGCGCCTAAAAAAGAATACCACAGCACGCTGGTTCAGAGGAGGCAAAGCCAAAATGTTTGGTAATGTTACAGGCCCATCCAAATCTAAAAGTTTTCACTCACAGACCTACTTTTAAACATACTTTCCTTTTTAGTGACTAGTGAAAGAAAAATGGTCCTCATCCTTCACATGGAAAGGCGATGGCGGCAATCCCTGGAGTCAAGGATGATCTCAGTCACAGGTGTATATTTGAATGAAAAGTATTGTTATAAAAACAACTGATTTTCTATACCAAATAAAAAGAAAATCCTAAATGGACATCATCTTCTTCTTACAATGTTTAAGAAGGATTCTGGAAGTGTGACAATACTTGTACTACAGAGCCACTGCCTGCAGGAATGAATGTCCTTCTGAAATTAGCTCTGTATTTTCATCATACAGAGCAGTGGCCATAGATTAGCTATCACATAACCTCAAATTTTTTTAAAAAAGGCAGCAAAGCAAATTCAAGAGAAATAGATACCTGATCTGCAGTGTATGTTAAAGATTTATAATAAAAGAACTCCAGATTCGAATCAAAGAGCAAATGAAACTATAAAATATTCTGTGACTACGGCTTTTTTCTTCCTCTGTACGATTTAATTTATTTCAGCAATGAATGAAGTGATTACAAATATTTCATAAAGTGATATGTTATTATTCAGGATGGAATGTGTTACATAAATACTGTATAAGATACATCTTTGGCCTGAATTCTACAATAAGCTTCCATAAATGAACTCATGTACTGACATGGATCTCATAGCAGGACCAGGCCCTTTAATATTAAATTATTAGACACCTAACACTTTACTTCCTTTATTTCACACCCAGAATGGATTTGTAAATAACAAGAACTTCAGGGGATGTAGAACTGAAATCTTGACCAGTACTAGGACGTCTTTAATAAGGTCTAAAAGAACTGGGAAGTCATTTAACCAATATCAGACCGGAATATTTAGTTAAAATATTTTGTTGGTAATTCTGCTTACAGGTTTGTAAGGCATGATCCTTCCTGAAATAAGTGCATAACAATTTCGGTTCACCATTTATAAGCTTTATGGATACATTTTTAGATAAAACTGTCCAAAACTATTTATTTACCTCCCAGTACAGTACTGAGTTGTGCATTACTTAGAATTATTGAGTAGAAGCAACAAAAAACACCAAAAATTCATCTAGCAAAGATACCAATTACAGGAAAAACTATTAGTCCTAGAGAATCTGAAGAACTTGATTCTTTAGCAAAATCCATTTACAATCTTCAAAGTGACACTGACTCTATTAGAGGCCAAATGTAAGTAAACGATCAAGCTTAACTGAAAGTGCTTAAAGAGCCATAAGTCAGGAATGGTTTGAAAGTGAGGGGATTATTAAGGTTAACAGTTGTAAGATAAGAAGGTGAGAAACTGACACTGTGACAAGATAGTTATCACAGCTTTAAGGTAAAAATCGTTACCTTGGGGGAGAATTTAATTTGTTCCTGAATAAAAAGATTGATTTTTCTTTTCATTTTGCAGGTTTCATTTTGTTATTGAGGTAACAAATGTTCTGACAGATTAAAAAAATTATGTGCAGGAAACTGAAGGTATATATATACTCCTATAATAAGACTACCTGTTATGAGTACCCTACCATACATAGGCTTGGTCTACATTGGGGGAGGGGGGGATTCGATCTAAGTTACGCAACTTCAGCTACATGAATAACATAGCTGAAGTTGACATACTTAGATCAACTTATCATGGTGTCTTCACTACGGTGAGTCGACTGCTGCCACTCCACCGTCCACTCTGCCTATGCCTCTTGCTAAGCTGGAGTACAGGAGTCAATGGGAGAGTGCTCGGGGATCAATTTATCGTGTCTAGACTAGATGCGATAAATTGATCCCTGCTGGATCGATTGTGGCCCGCCAATCCAGCTGGTAGTGAAGACTTACCCATAGATATTAAACTTATTTTTAATTATGGTTCATTGTGCATTGGTCCTAAAATGTGGCCTCTCTTCATATCTTTTTATTTATAATCTGTCAAATAACATAATGAAAAAGGAAAAATTTAAAAGACAACAACTCTTAGCTATATAATTTCAGGAATTTTAATTTCATTGATCCGGAGCTTCTGGGACTGATGTCCAGCTCAGTAGTCTAGGTCATCCTAGAATTTTACAAAACCTGAACTCTGGGTCATTACAAACACAATAATCTCTAACTATGTACGTTTCTGGAATTCTAGGGCTGTTCCATTTAAGGATTCATTTGCCAACTTCAGATGTTCATATCTTTAAAACTAATGAACCAATTTTCTTTAGTTTGAGCTTGTTTTGTAGATGCTATTGAGTCCTAACAATCAGACTATATTTGAAGAAAGTCAGTTGACAATTTCTGAATTTATAAGGATTAAGACAAGCCAAGTAATTCCAGGACTGGGACAACCTTAAAAATTTAATAAGAAATTAAAAGAAAAATTCTAGTACACTTCATCATGAAGATTTTGAATCCTTATCATTTAAAAACCTTAAATCAATTTTCTTCAAACTTGGTCTGATTCTCAGGCATCAATGAGATCTACAAAGCAAGCCTTTTCTGAAGTTTCTAGCTTCAGTAGATCTATGTTTTATTTATTTATTTATTTATTCATGTAATCTGAGAGCAAAATCTCTAATAGGACAACATTGGGGAAATCTTCATATTTGAAATCCTGAAAATGACTATAATTTGGTTTAAACAACAGCAACAACAACAAAAATCTTTGGGCACGAAATCAGTCTCAAAAGGTGAAATTAACACAAGTGTTGAGGACATATGCAAGGCAATTTGCTCCACTTAATATACGCAGTTTGGGTATGGGCAGAGTGATGGTACAGATATTTTCATGCCAAGGAGTATGTGTGTGTAAATCCTAGTTTAGCTAGTGTGAGGTTTTCCAGGGTGCAACCTGGAACTGGCGTACTGCTGAGCTCTCTGTCCCACCAACCTGGGCTCCCTCTCTCACTCTGTGATGCTGTGACAAGCTGCAAACCTCTGGTAAATACTACACTCACACAGATATCCATAGGCAGGGAGACACCCAGCTGAGTTATATGAGTGCATCTTCCAGCCATTCATGAACTAACAATAGAGAAGCTCCAGCCAATTCCCCCCTAGTTCCCCAATTTAGCTTCCCTGAGTTGTACCAACAGCTATCACTGCCCAGTTGTGATTTGCGTAGGTCTACAAGTTCCACTCATTTGATCTCACTCCAAACTGACTGGTCCTATTATTCAGCAATTATAGAGGGCTCAGTAAACCAGATCCCACCATATCTGGCTCATTACCACCGCTTTGTAGGCCTACTATCATTGGCAATCAAATCAAGCATTTCAAGGAGCTTCATAAAAGTGTTCACTCCTTGCTGGACAGAAAAGAGTGAGGCACTGCGCTTGATTTTACAAGATCAAATCACAAAGCCTGGAAATTCCTCTGTCTTTTAGGTAGTGCAGCTTCAGCAGCCTACAAACCACCTCAAGTCAGTGCAGATGCTGTCTCCACATAGATAGTTGCCAGCTCCCATGTGCTTATAGATTAAAAAATCAGGTGGCGAGTCCACAAACAACTCCACCATGCACTAAATCAATGCCACTTGTCTTCACCCCTTCTCCCTCTACCTACACAGTTGATGAAGTGGACAAGGGTCTGTACAACACTAAGCCTGGGAAAGCAGCAGGAATGGACACAATTCCTGAAGAACCTTGATACAAAGGCAAGAAGGTCACTGGTAGACTTCTTCAGCAACATCCACTCTTCTGGCATAATACCAAAAGAGTGGAAGTTAGCCTAGATTACAGCCACTTTGAAGCCTGGAAAAAAGGCCACTGACCCAAAAATACTGGCCCATATCCATACTTAGCAGTTGTTATAAACTGTTTGAGTAGCTCCTACTTCAAAGGTTACAGCCAATAGTGGAGCAACTGGTCCCCAAAGATCAGGCTAGATTTAGAACTGGTCACAACTGCTGTGACCAGGTGCTGGCCTTAACCAGCTACATAGAATCTGGCTACCAGTGAAAATTAAAAACATCCATTGCATTCATTGATCTTTCTTCTACATACAACACTGTACGGTGCAAAGGTCTTCTGATGAGCTTTCCCATGCCAATCAACAATCAGACTCATTATCAAGATACTGAGTAACAGAAGATTCATCATACACCTTGATGAACATGCCAGCAAATTATGGAGATTGAACAATGGCCTCCCACAAAGATCCGTTTCAGCACCTGCACTGTTTAACCTCCACACCAGCAACTTTCCAGTCACCATCCTGTAAATTCATCTATGCAAATGACCATGCACTAGCAACATAAATGTCCTCTCTGACAGCCACAGAAATGGTCATAGACAACAATCTCTGGGCACTGAAGGCATATTTCAAAGCTTGGCATCTGAAACCTAATGCTTCAAAAACCCTCATTTCTCCCTTCCCCTTGAATAATCCTGAGGACAAAGTGCCACTGCAAGTAGACTTTTGTGGTCCACCTCTTTTCCGTGACTACAATCCATGGTGATCAACAGTCTTTCCAACACTAAACCTGGGAAAGTGACAGGCTTGGAATTACCCTAGATCAGATGCTGAGCTATCACCAACACCAAAAGGAAGATAAATACAAGGGGTAACATCATCCAGAAGCTCACTGGCTCATTCTGGGGAAGTGATTCATGCATGCTTCAAATGTCAGTACAAAACTGGCCTTGCTAACAGAAGAGTATTTCATGCCAGTTTGGTGGAACAGTTCCCACAAGAATCTCATTGACACTGAAATCAGTGCCATGATCAGGCACTGATCAACACTAATACCATGGCTACCAGTTTTTGTGGGCATTGCTCCAACCAACACCAGGTGAGATGCTGCTGTAGTCTAGGAGTACAACAAGATCCTGGATCCTCTGGACCTGCCGATACACCAAGACCTCAATTCATTGCTACTCTCCCAACTCAAATCCAGGAAGCCTTTCTGGTTCGATGTGTCAATACTACAGGTCAGAGGAAAGGATGCTGGCATTCATTGGCTCAAATTGTGGGCTGCTTGTAATGTCCTAAACAAAGACCCAATTGAAGATTTAACAAAAGTCGTCCCAGGATTCTGTCTTCCCTAGAGTCACTCACTTGCATTCAGCTGGACAGATGGTGTGGATATCTGCTCCACAAATGGAAAATCAAAGAATCACCAAATTGTTACTGTGGTGAGGTACAAATCATGTGACATATCATAAGCAAGTGCCCCATTCATGCGCACAGTGGTGACACAAGGGAGATCCACCTACCTACCCCAGAAGCATTAGAATGACTTTCAAATATCAAGATTCAATTTTAATCCCAGCCTGTTTCTTTTCAAATGCCATATGAAAGAATAAAAAGCTTGGCCAGTGCATGGGTCTGTCCACCCTGCTTGTACCACGTTGTATGCTCCACGAGGTGAGGGCAATCTTGCCTCCTGCTTCCCTTGCTTTCTTTGAGTGGGTTATGCAGGAGGATGCTCCCCCTACCCCCCACTCTCACCCTTGACCCTCTGGAACTTTTCACTGGGCCTCAGCCCCAAGCTGACTGTATGCTACCCAGCTTGTCTGCCTCCAAACTGCTCTCAGAAAATATCTGTACGCACTCATTTTTCACACAATCCACGCTTGTGTCCTGCCCCAACACCAAGTGGTGAGACCTGTTGCCACTTAAGGAGGTCAAGGAACCCCGATGGGTCAGTGAGTACCCCACTATGGTTCCATGATCCACCAGGGATATTAGTTGCCAATTCCTTCACACAGCCATGATCATGGACATGCACCTGGTGTGCCTTTTGCAACAAGAGGAATATTCTAGTGCACATCTATGTAGAGTGTGTCAGGTTGTAGCCCCTTTTCAAAATTGCTTGCTGAGGTTCTGGCTCCACTTTTGTCTGCACCTCCTGATCCTGGCACACCCCATCCATGGCCCCACAAAGTTGTGACCTCCTCATCAGCCTCCTTCTGGTGCTGGCCAAGATTGTCATCCATCACACCAGGAGAAGAAAGTTGGATGGGGGTACTCTGTGGCTATTGGGCCTATTTCAATTCCCTTGTTCAGTCATGCCTCCAAGCAGAGTTCCTCTGGAAGGTGCCCATGGACTCCTTGGACACCTTTGAGGAGCAGTGGAAGCTGTCATGGGCTGTCCACTTGGTGTCCACCTCTGTATCCCTGAATTGAGAGGGAGAAGCTTCAGATTAGGGTAACCAGACATCCCAGTATTATTGGGACCATTCTAATATCATGGGGTCTGTTATATATATATATAACTATAACCCCTGGAAAAAAAAGTGTTCCAGTTTTTCCAACTTGCTATTTAGTCACACTTCTTTAGTTTTGGGTGGGCTCAGACCTGCCTGCACCAGTACTTCAAACAGTCTGCCTGTGTGTTTTATCCTTTCCCCGTAGTCTTCAAAATGCTTTACAGCTATTAACAAATCCTCAGAATTACACTTAGGAGTGCAGTCCGCTATGCACACTACCCTGACTGATGAATGCTGTACAGATTGGAAACTCCAAGACAGGTCATATATGGAGTCACAACTGGGATTAATACATGAGTTCTTGTCTCCCAGTCTTGCGCTCAGGTCACACTTCCTCTCTAATATGCTTCTAGTTCTCTCTCTAGATGCTAAAATGGAAGTATGCATGGAGAGAGCTAATGGATGACAATTCTCACATTTCTGCATGCCAGTAATTGGGGAATGGCTAACAAGGTGAAGACTTCTTTCTTAGTTAGTAAATGTTCTTATTCTCTTCTTCTATATCCAGTACTGAAAGAGTGTTAACGCTAATCTGAAATCTCAAAGACAAAAGTATAAACTATTGTGCTTCTTTTGCTTGTTCATGCACTTGAAGAAAGATGGGAACAAAAATCAATTTTCACTATACATTTACCAATAACAATTCCCACTTTCTTATATTGTCTTTTATGGTCAGTGACACAACTAGGGCAAACAGATAAGTGGAAGAAAAAAATACTGGATCGTTATTCAATACTATGTTAATGAATGAAGTGAGAATCATACTATGCCTGTAAAGAATCGTTACAATTTTGCCTGCAATGATAAAGAGTATCTTAACCCCAAACCCAGCATAATGTGTAACTTTAATAGCAGTCAGCCTGAATAGATATGGTATTCATAGACTAAAGGAAATTAAAGTAATCCTTTAATAATCAGCTATGACTACTTTGGATATTCATGGATCCAGGAAGTGTGTGCGTGTGTGTGTGGGGATAGGGGGAGCAAAGGCTGAAGACTATAACTATTCTCGTATGGATTAGTATGCTTAAGGAGGAATCAAATTAAAGTTAGACAGCGCACCAAGAGAAAGCCCCATTTTTCACATTGTTACAGAAGGAGGCAAATAACCATTTTCATTCCATAGGATTTAAAGGTCTCAGGTGTTCATTACAGCTGGAACTGATATGCCTCATGATTACATTTCTTCTTGAGAATGCTTGCTCCCAGTCTTTGTTAGAAGTCCAGATAGAGAAGTTTTATCTTTCCCTTGGAGATCTGCCACTTGCATAGCACAATACATCACTTACAAGAAGGGCTTTAAAAGATTTCCTGAAGGAAATAATGGAATTTCCTAACCCTGGCATAGAGTGAAAGGACAATATATAGAAATTCTTAGCTAGGTAGTAGGATGACATCATTGTTGTATACTTTCATGCCAGAGACTGGCTTTGGAGAACAGGGACTTGGAACTCTCATTACTTTGGACAAAGGTGTTTACACCTTCTGGAGAAGTAAGTGTATTTTGTCTGTGATGTGAGAGACAAGATAATAGTCACTTCGGGCAGGATTCTGTCATACATGCAGAGGAAGGTACTCTTCAGCATAGTAAGGCTGGCAGAATTAGGCTTGCTATTATTTCGAAGATATGTCTCAGTGAAGGTTGACTATATTTGGGATGCCTGTCTGGACAACTGGAGCTATAATCTATTAATTTGTACTCAAGATGGAAAATATACTTTACCACTTCATAAAATTTGGTGCATTCACAAAACAAAAATTTAGAAGTAGTGGCTGGGGTGGGGGGGGAGGAAATCTAATCTCATCAACTTGGATTCAGACCCAAGCCCTTCATGACGGGTAGAATTACCGAGGAACACCTATTAATACTGCTGACAGATTGTTAACACTAAGTGTGATTTTAGTGGGATTAGCTGTGTAAAGGTTCACCTGAGCAAGCAAGAGTTGCACAGTCTAGACACCACTGCTTTCAGAGCTTAAAAATCAATGGAGTCATGCCAGTTTAGTATCAGAGGGGTATCCGTGTTAGTCTGGATCTGTAAAAGCAGCAAAGAATCCTATGGCACCTTATAGACTAACAGACGTTTTGGAGCGTGAGCTTTCGTGGGTGAATACCCACTTCGTCAGACGCAGGTAGTGGAAATTTCCAGGGGCAGGTATATATATGCTAGCAAGCAAGCTAGAGATAATGAGGTTAGTTCAATCAGGGAGGATGAGGCCCTGAAACAAAGGCCTTAGTCTAAAATGAGATCTGATGGATCTCTGTTCAAGGAACTGGTTTTTCACTCTATGTTAAGATGAAAAAACTGCATAATGATTGTGTTTCCATGAGAAAAAATCCTCTGACTATCCAGTAATTCTCTTTCATAGAACCCTAAATCCAGTAGTACGCTTTTTTTAGCTATTGTAAAACTGGATTTGACCAACAATCTCTGAATCTGAGTAAATAATTGTGACAGATTGGTATAATGTCTGCATAAAATTGTTACTTTTAATTGACATTGTAACCACATATTGAGTGTGTAACTATAACTGCCTAGAGAGGTCAAGGACAAGCCAAAGGCAGTTTATTGTAATGTGTGACATCTCCCTAAGGGGAAAAACAAGAGTATCGACTGTGACTGTCTTCCAAACAAAGAAGTCCACACCTAGAGCAATGGATTTCCTACAGAAAACTTGGAAGGAAGGAAACTGTTTTTTATCAGCTTGGATTCTGTGGGCTCAGGAGTCAGTCAATCAGTCTTCATATGAAACCTGAAGTTTACGAATGAGTGACTATCCTCAGGTGAATAGTACATATTACAGACAAAAGAGCATTCAAGCTATTCAGGGTATTTGCTGTTGGAAAAGAGTTAAGCTACTTTTTCCCATACAAGTTTGGAGATGTGGGGTAAAATGTTCAAAGGTACCTAAATGTCTTAGGATCCTGAGTCTCATTGACTTATACACTAGGAAATTAGGTCAATGTTACTATGTCACTCAGGGGTGTAAAAATCCACACCCCTGAGCGATGCAGTTAAATCAACCTAACATCCCAGTGTAGACATTAATAGGTCAATGGGAGAATTCTCCCTTTAACCTAGCTACCACCTGTGATGCTGTATAGAAAGGAAGTTAACTAGCTGCACTGATACAGTCACCACTGTTGCAATAAATCTTGTAAAAAGTATGTCACATAATGTATCAATGAAAACGTTATAGACTGCTAAGTACGATAATCCTGTTAACATGCATGTATCATCTTTGTATTTGAAGTTATGAATATTTGCTATTTATTTGTATCTCAGACATATGTTTTATTCCTGGATGACACCCCCAGACAGATTTGCATCAACACTAGTCAGCCAGCTTGATGGCCCATTAGGGACAATCAACTATTCCAGGAACCCTCCCAAAAACTCCTCAAAGAGCATGTACTCAGTGAACTCTTGCTGACTCAGCAAGACGTGATAAGGACATATGATCTAAGACTCCATCTTTTACCAGTAACTTTCCATGATCATGTGACCCTGGACCAGATATCGGCCAGTAACTTTCTATTTCACATGGGCTGAGATATAAATTACAAGGTGTGACATCACTGCTTTGTCTTCATTCCTTCTCTACTCCTCTGGACATAATTTCTAACAAAGAAGACCGTTGAACAATGGACCAATGACTCCAATCTAATGACTGAACCACAGAGATTTATTGCAAGTCAGATGATTTAACATCACTGCTATTATCCTGATCTGCAAACTCTAAACATCAATTGTAATGTATATGAGTTCTTAATCATTTAATAATGCTCTTCTTTTCTTTTATATTAATAAACCTTTAGCTTTAGTTACTTTTAGTTGGCTATAGCATGGTATTTTGTAAGATCTAAAGTATACATATTGACCTGGGAGAGTGGCTGATCTATTGGGATTAGAAGAACCTTATGTATGATGAATCTGGTTTTCAGTAACCTCTCAACATAAAGTCCAGATGTTTGGGTGGTGACAGGGGCTGGATTACCTAATAGGACTGTGTTTTTAGCTTCTTGTTAATTAGTGTGGTGAAAGAGGGCTCTGGCTTGGTGAACTCTAATGTTAGAATAACCACCAGTTTTGGGCTTAACTTCCCTGTTTTTATCAGTTTGTTCTGAATTTGGCATTCTTCCCTGAGCCCACACTAGGCATGGGCCACACCACCTCTCAGCGTTTTAAGTGTAGAGAAGCCTTTAGGTTCCTAAATACCTATATCTGATTTTCAAAAGTGACTTGGGGTTGTCTGCAAAGGGACATTCTCATTCAGAATTAAAGTGGCCTTAATTCAGTTTAGTTTAATTCACTAAAGTGGACACTTAAATTCTGAATAAGAGTGTCCACAAAAGGGTTTAATGTAGTTTAACTAATTCACTTTAAATTCACACTATTTGTTGACTCAGATTAACTTTCTTGAGTATCCATGTGCAGACAGGCCCTTAAGTGCCAAAACCACTTAAGTGCCTTTGCATTTTTTACTCCTGGGCTTGTACTTGGAGTATACTACTTAAAAATTATCTGGCTTTCAGATCAGTGACAAATGGACAAACTGATAAATAGTGTGTGGGTGTTTTGTTTTGATTGGTTGGGTTGTAGGAAGGTTTTTGACTGCTCTGTTCTTATTAACTTCTCCCATCCATCCAAATTCAAGAACAACATTTTCTATAAAGAACAGCTCATTTGTGTCTTTGGGCAAAAGTCAAAATATAGTGGTTGTTGGTACACTATCAGTTTTAATGCTTCTAATGCCAATAGCTATTTACAATACCTTGTCAGAACCAGTTAAGGCAAAATTGGGGACTCCTGCAAAATTGGGAACTCATTTGGGTCACCTATCGTTGGATGCAAAGCCCAAGATTCAGTATCTAACACCTCCCTACATGTAACTTTATCATGCCAGCTGCAAATGGATGGGTGCAGTCTTCTCTAGGTGGAAGAGGTTGTGAGCAACTGGAAATGTGTCCAAATCTAGTTTTAGTGTTTAGTGAAGGGTAGATGAAGGTTTCCTGTTACAAAGGGGGCATATCGATACTTTAATTAGTCCTAGCTAAGGTAGACATAAAGAGACATGCTGCTGATATAGCAGCAAGTGCACTACTCAGTGGTTCTCAAACTTTTTTTTTTCCACGAACCACTTGAAAATTGCTGAGAATCTTGGTTGACCACTTAATGATCTTTCCAAATGTTATTTGTACCATTAGCTAACTATTGTAAAGCACGTTGGATAAAAGCACTATATAAAAAAATAACATTTTTTTCTTCTACAAATAGCACACAACTAATATTTTAATATCAGTACTCTTACCTTTCTAATGTGATGGATCTGCCCTCTCTCCCTTCTGCGGTAGCCTCTGAGCTGGTGCTGGGAAGGAGAGGGATCTCTAGCCCACCAGAGGTGCCACAGAGCTGAAGATGGGAAGGAGGGCTGTCTCACCCTGGCAGCCGCAGCCCTGGAGCTGGGGAAAGTCACATTTTTTTCTGGCCACCATAACCCTGCTTGTCCCAAATTCCCCCACTCCCTCTTCTCACCCCACTTCCCCTTCCCATCTACCCCCTATTCCCCCAAAGACCACCACCTCACCTTACATGTGCACCTTTTCCAGGGTCCAGGCACCTAATTAGTGGCACCACTAATTAGGTGGGTGGCCCTTCATTCTGTTGAGTGTGGCCACTCATGTGCGCACCTTAGAGAGAACTATCCACGGACCACCTGAATGGAGCTCACGGACCATTAGTGGTCCACGGACCACAGTTTAGGAACCTCTGCGCTACATCATAGCACATCATAGCATATGCAACTCATGGCAGCATATCCTAAGTGAGAGGTGCCCCTTCTGAGACACATTCCCCTGCAGCTGCAGGTTTGGTAGCTTGTCTGAACTGACTATTATGTAATGTATGAGATAACAGAAAGATTCAGCTGTGTCACTATGGACATATACAGGATACCCTCTATGAGTGTAAGGAACTATATGTGTCAGTCCAATCTGTTATGCTCTCTATTGTCATTTCTTTCAGCTTTGTTTCATCTTAGAGCTGTGAAGCCTTTTGAAAATTGATTTTCATTATGCTTCATGCACAGCATGAGGAAGGAAAATCAGCTTTTATGTATCATTGGTTCTTGCTAATTCACAGAAGTAATTTGGTACGAGCAATAGTTACCCAAATGTATAGCAACAGCTTGTTCGAAAAGATGTGGTTATGCTGCACTGAAAACTAAAAACAGAGACTGTAAAGCATCTACAGTATCCAAGCCTTTCTCACACAGAAGATAGGCAACTCGTTGCTAGAAAAAATTCCAGTTTGGTGCACTTCTGTTTTACAAAGAAGTGTATGTGTGTTTGATTTTTATATTTAACGGCTTGGTTTTTAGGTTAATGATAGATACTGGATTTAAAATTATTTGGTAACTAGAGTCTATTTACTGAAGCAAGGCAGAAATGGATTGGATAGTGTGAGTGAAAGCTTGTCTGCATTACCTCAGTCTTTCCCCAACCTAGGGAAGAGAAGATAATTCAGTCTCCATGCTCATCAGTGCTTGGTATCTCTGCTGAGACTGAAAACAGATTTGCTAATTAATGTCATTCACTTATGGAAAGTTCCTAGAGATTTATTAGGAATTAAACCAATATGGGTCTACCTAAATTAAATGGATTTCTACAGAAATTAAACCAAAAACCTATAGGGCCAAATTCTTTATTGCTGTCAGTTGGCATAAATCCACTGAAGGCACTAGAGAATTTAACAGAGAACAAATCCTTTCTAGAAGATGTTTTGAACTAACCTGTAGAGTCCTGTACCAGGAACTGTAGGAAGATTTAAAAAAAATAGTACTTTTTGTATTACAGTAGTACTGTGAACCAAGATCATGGCCACATTGTGATAAGGGATATACAAAGGTATAGAAAGAAGTTTCTCCTGCCCTAAAGAGCTTTCAACAAAGAAATGTTGCTTTGGGTCAAGCACACTAGGGGCTAGTCTACACTGGAAGCACTATAGCAGTGCAGCTGCACCAACACAGCTGCCCTGCTGCAGCACATCCAGTGAAGATGCTCTATGTGGGTGGGAGAGAGCTTTCCCATCAGCATCATAAAACCACCTGTGTAAGACGTGCTTGCTATGTCGTCAGGAAAAGTTCTCCCAGTGACACAGTGCTGTCCACACTGATGTAACTTACATAGCTCAGGGGGTGGCTTATTCACACCCCTGAGTGACATAAGTGGTAGTGTAGACTAAGCCTTAGTCCTCAAAGCACATTCAAATACATTTGTTTGCAGCTTGTTTGAGTTTGCACTGCATATGTATTCATAGGGTTACATTTTGAAGTCAGCCTACAGCTTTGAGAGGCCAATTTTGGACACTCCAAACTTTTGATTTCTTTCACAAACATGGTATGGTAGTGCACGCTAATTGAACACTTAGATGTCTGACAACTCAATGTTTGTCTCCAAATGTTGTTTGTTTAATGCTGACAGACCCCAATCATCAGCGGGTAGGATTGAACTTGAGACCTCGGAAGCTTAGTGCATGAGGCTCTACTGCATGAGCTAAAAAAACAACTGACTGTGAGCTATGGCTGTAGAGGAAACTCATTAATCTCTTTCTCTAAGTGGTCTCAGTGCCACTAGATGGTACAGAATACCACACCCAGGAGTGTGGGTTACATTTGCAAACACAGATCAGTGTTTGAGTATCCCAAAATATAGGCATCTTAAATTAGGTACCCAAGTTGATGATACATTTCCAAAATTAGAGTTCGGGTAGAAGCTGAGTCAATGTTTTTCTTCTAGTGTACTACCCACAAATATCATTATCTGCTGAGAATAAGCTCTGAGTGTTTCACAGCAGTGACTGGTGCTCAGTTATTAGATATATTGATGCATTTTATTCAGGAGTAAATATATTATATATGGTAAATACTTCTATAAAGGAGAGCCAAAATATAGACTTTTAAACATCTAAACAAGTGGCGGATTTTCAAATGTGCTGAGCACCCAGAAGTTCCCATTAACTTTAATGAGCACAGCATGTTTAAAGGTTATGTCACTTGTTCAGATGCCAAGGAAAGAAATTAAGGGTGAGATTTTTCAAGAGAGCTTACGAGAATTAGGCACCTAAATACCATTGTATGATATGTTAGTACATTACTCCCTTAGGTGAGATTTTGAAAAGAGTCTAAAAATCTAAATGTAAAACATTGGCCAGTATTTTTACCTGAAACTAGAGCTGAGTAAATAGTTCACGGAGGATTCATTCAGTGACCTTCAAACATATCACAGAAAGATTAAAGGTTAAAAAAAGTCTTGAATGTATTTGTTCCGAATTATGTACACATTTCCTCATTTAATATTTTTGGCTTCAGACTGCTTACAAACAGGTAATTGCAAATAGTCACACTGTGTTGCTTAGCAAACTAATCATTTTTCTCTCTCAGTTGGATGGCTTATGTAACCAGCAACACAGTACAAATTTTGAGTTGTATTGTAACACTCTCACTTCACAGACACACTCTGTTGGTTAGTTATATGCCTCTAGTTACAGAATGTGTGCTATGTTGCTGATTAGATAAGCCACAGGGATCATGTATATTGTCAAGATAAAACTTTCTTCTACAGTTAAACATTTTTCCCTTATTTTCTCAGCTCTAAAACTTCATATCAATAGAAAAGGTGATAATTCTCACTTTAATTAATTTGGTAATCTTTGCTCGTCCTTTGCTCAATTATCCAGTAACTGTCCATGCCACAGACTACTAGTGTCATTTGCTTGATAACTGGTGCTGAATCAATTAATAATTCATATGTTTATCAGGTCAAATTACTATCATATTATGATAGATAGGAGATCACAGCAGCTGTCATTACTCTAGGAGTCATTGCTGAAACATTTTGCAAAAGATACCCAAGGGAAACTCACACAAAAAAGAAAAGCTTTACCAAACAAAAAAAAAAAGTCTAGATAAGAATCAATAACTACTGATTATATGATCCCACTTATTGTATATTGTTGAAATGTTAACATATACTGGATGTACTCATGCAATATATCAAGGTTTCTTCGTATAGATCACTAGTCACTGTAAAATTTCTTGAGGAGAAAAGCACTAAATGGTCTAAAACTTTAATTTGTATGAATTTGTGGAACTATTACAAAAATGAACTTTATCCAGTAAATGGGGACATCACTTTGTCCATAGCAGCTACTTTGATTTTCTTGGGCCCTCTTAAAGTAAAAAACTTAAATATGAAAGAGAAGCCTGAACTTAACTCAGGCCCACTGAATTCATGTGCTTAAGTGCTTTCTGAATCAAAGCAATAGTAATTAATATAGTTCAAAAGGGAAAAAGTAGAGGAAATCTAGGTAAAAGGACAAGCTGAACAAAATAAGACAACTACATTAAAAAAAGTCACACCAAATATATGAGAACATAGGGTGCTATAAAGATTTTATTGCCACTTGTCTGGAAGGATTTGCATAGCTCACTTGTGATTCTGCTATGTGTGTATAATTTGTCACCACAATTTTATGGTAATAAAGGCTCTCTAGCCACCATATACTCTTGTATTCTTTATAAAATGGGTAGGATTGTAAGCATAGGGTGGCTGATGATAGATGGCTGTTCCAAGTTTGTTTTATGCATGTGTAATATATTTACAGCCTTTTAATGCAGAACTATTTACTTCCATTTCCCTCCCTCAGATCAATATAAGATATCCCTGAAAAAGCAATAGAGGAAATCTAATATTTTTCCTATTTACTGTATGCCATAAAACAATGCATTATAGGGTTTAAAATCCTACTGCAACAGTAAAGCTTTATACATCAAGTTAATTTATAATTAGTGTTAATACATACCAAATAGATAATTCCAGTGTAATCTGTCTGATGTGAATTACAGGTGTTAGGATGGCTTGAACTTTATACGGCATCAGTTCTCCTTTAATGATGTGGTGGTGTAAATAATACACAAAATATGCTACTCATACTCTATTATGGTCTTCGAGCCAGCCTTTAAAAACAATATACAATTTTGCAGGGCACTGTTAATTGTGAGTGTAAATGACATTTAGATTTGTAGGAGCAACACTAGTTTGTGGTATGCACACTTAGTGTTCTGTAATAAAAAAAAAACAAAACCCCAACTATATATAATGCATGTACAAATTTGAAAGAATAAGTTATTTTAGCCACCCTCTAATTACTGTAATTTAAATATGCAATATTTGGTTCACTTGAAAGTCATGTGACATAAAGGGACTGTGGTATCATGATATTAAATTGTTATTACTGATGGTTTCAGTAATTTCTGCTCAAATCAATATACGAACTTTCCTCCCTTTTACTGCAGTAATGGCTACAGAAAAACAGGTGTTTAGATTCTGTGTATTGCCTTTTGGCTGACTATCGAGGTGAGGGGGGAAAAATCATAATATTTAAACAATGAAATCAAGTCAATAATTCAAGAAGTAGGAAGCTGTGTAATTCTTAGAACATGCCTAACTTCAACAGGATATACAGCTGACATGTAGCTAGCTTTCTGATCCAGTGAAGGTGCTGGAAACCCTGAACTCCATTTGAAGTCAGTGTGCAGTGCAATTTGCAGAATCACGCCTGAAGACAGAAAGATCAGAAATGAAGCCAGAGGCACCAGAACAGCAGGAGAATTAACTTTTATTTAGTGGGGGGAGGAAATAAGTAAACATAAAATGTACAAAATCAGAGAACATATTTTAAAAAGAGAGCAGTGGAAGTCTCCTGGTATATCTGGCCAGAGATGTCAGTTTCTTGGGTGAAACCTCACCCCCCTCTGGCCCCTTTGCACAAGTAAGAGCTGGAATGGCACAATGGTGACCTACAAGCTCCCTGGTCAGACAAGGAAGGATTTCCTTAGTGCAGGCACTGAAGAAACAGCCATCAGGCTGCCTTCCAAGTACCCCATCACAACCCTTGGCACAGGGGATATGCTAGGGATGGAATGAGAAAAGAAGGGGGACAAGAGGGATATATCAGGCCATGTGTGCATCATGCAGGGATGTGGAAGTTCTGGGCAGTGCTGTGGCCCACAGGGTAGCTTGGAGAGGCAGCTGTAACTTAGGCCCCCAAGGCTGTCTCAATTCACTTGGGGGCAAAGCAGCCCAGGATCAGGAGGGCATAAGGTGGTTTAAACTTGCCTTAGCCCCCACTCACCTTGGACTGTGAATTACGTGCTGCTCCTCTTTGAAGATGAAGATATTGAACAGAACCGGACCTGGAACTGATCCCTAGGCTGTGAATTCTGTGCTGCCCTCTTTGAAGGAGAAGCACAGAACATCACCCTGTCTCGTGATGCATGTCTTCAGGCTGACAACATTACTGCATCATCTTTTATTTCCACATCATATAGGAGGTTTTTTATAGAAATCATTCATATTTTAAATTTGATTAAGGAACTGGAAATATTTTATATTCCTTTGGCCATTGTTTCCCCTTAAAAGATTTTTCCACTCATTTTTTACAGCAGACCTGATGTGCTCACTCTGACAAGTGTGGAACAACAAGCTTACAATTCCTAATTTATCACAGTTCCCCCAGGGAACTAGGAGTACAGTTAGGCAACTATATTAGAGACTGTACCTAGAAAAGAATTCATTTGGTATACAAAAACTTTTATTAAACTTCTATATTCCTTACTTCAGACACCAATAATGTGAAAAAATATAATTATATAGCAGATGTCAATATAAATAATCAGATGTTAGTGATTGATGAAGGCCTAAATTCAGAGAGACAGTCAAGCATGTGGTCATTTTTTAAAACATGTTCTTAAGTCCATCCCTATTCAGGGAAGCATGTGCATAGGTCCCACTGAAGTCGGACCGGCATGGATGTAACACCTTGTTATTCAACAGATCTGCTCACTGTAAGTGTTCCAAGGCATATAACTAGTTTTAGTGATAAAAATAAGTTATTACATTTCAGTAGTGTTAGTCCTACAGTGCCAATAGGAGCTATCACAGGCTGAGCTAGATTCTGGCTCATGCAACATCAAGAGAATTGTTAAATGAATTCCGGTTGCAAAAGCTATATTGATTTTGGTGAAGTGCAAGCCAGACTGAATGCAATTTAACCTTCAGATCCCAGAATGAGTTGGCAAAGCTGCCAAATAGAATATAGCCATCTTTTGTCCTTGCATGTATATCTGTGTAATCTAAAATAAATAAATACAAAATTCTTATAGAAAACATTGCTTTGTAAATTGTAATTGCAGCAGACTTCTTGGCAGAATAAACAGTTATGCTGGTATTTCACTTCTTACCTTGAATCAGATTGTATGGGTCACAAATTAGCTGGATTTAATTCTATCTGTACAACAATAGTTGTTAAAAAGTCAACCCTTGCCAACTGTTACCATATAGCGGAGATCTCTGCTACTAAGTACAGGGAAAAACTATGATACTCTCATATGCAACTGTTTGGCAATAGTTAATGTTAAATTTTAATGGTAACCACCATGTCTATTGAATGGTGTAGCACCATTGTATTACTATTGTAAACAGAGATGGGTTTGAAATGATGCTGAAAACATCCGAGTGCCTGCCATGGTGAGTTATTCAGCGGCCAGTAGGATGAAGAATAAATCTTCTGGGTTTTAGTAAGAAGTTTACAATATTTTTTGGAATGTTGGCTTAGAAGCAAAACCCACTCCATGGCACTAAATAAAAGAGCCAAAAGGAAATGGAATATCATAAAATGACTCAGGATATGGGCCTTGGAGGGCAGCTAGTCAACAGCTGTGGAAACAGAATTAAAAATTTGCATAAATTGGAAACTGTCTTGCCCAAACAGGATTTAAATCCAAGTAATGTAGTAACTCATAAGCTCAACACAGGGTCAACAGGACATCATGGTTAACTCTATGGATGACTGCCCAAATACAACAAAATGCAGTTGTAGCCTATCCACCAATATCAAATAGTTGATGCTTGCTTTCCCCACAGATCTGAATTTTTCAAATAAATAAATCTTTGAACAAATTAGCCAGTAACTGTTCTGAATCAAGGTGCTGAAGGTTAGATATAATACATAAATCAAGCTGCTTTTAAATATATTTTAATATGGTGAGTGGGAGATAAAATAGGTTGGCAATAATACAGGGAATATAAAAGAATGAAGAAAGGATGGATTTTGAAGAGTGGTTGAGCTTGGCATTTAGGAATCATAGAATCATGGGATGGAAGAGAGGTCATTTAGTCCAGTCCCCTGTACTGACTTCAGGACTAAGTATTATCTAGACCATACCTGAGGGATGTTTGTCTAACCTGCTCTTACAAATCTCGAATGATGGAGATTCCACAACTTCTCTAGGCAATTTATTCCAGTGCTTAACTACCCTGACAATTAGGAAGCTTTTCCTAATGTCCAATCTAAAACTCTGTTGCTGCAATTTAAGCCCATTGCTTCTTGTACTATCCTCAGGAGTTAAGAAGAACAATTCTTCTGCCTCTTCCCTGTAACAACCTTTTATGTACTGAAAACTGTTATCCCCTCTCAGTCTTCTCTTTTCCAAACTAAATAAACCTATTTTTTTTCAATCTTCCCTCATAAGTCGTGTTTTATAGACCTTTAATCATTTTTGTTGCTCTTCTCTGGACTTTCTCCAATTTGTCCACATCTTTCCTGAAATGTGGTGCCGAGAACTGGACACAATATCCCAGCTGAGGCCTAATCAGCGCAGAGTAGACTTGTGTCTTGCTTACAGCACTCCTGCTTATACATCCCAGAATGATGTTCACTTTTTTTTCCCATCAGTGTTATACTATTGACTCATATTTAGCTTGTAGTCTGCTATGACCCCCAGATCTCTTTCTGCAGTACTCCTTTCTAGGCAGTCATTTCCCAATTTGTATGTGTGCAACTGATAGTTCCTTCCTAAATGGAGTACTTTGCATTTATCCTTATTGAATTTCATACTATTCAGACCATTTCTCCAGTTTGTCCAGATGATTTTGAATTTTAATCCTATCCTCCAAAGCACTTGCAACCGCTCCCAGTTTGGTATCATCTGCAAACTTTATAAGTATACTCTCTATGCCATAATCTAAGTCATTGATGAAGATATTGATGAAGCAGCTGTAACTTAGGCCACCAAGGCTGTATGAGTTCCATCAGGGGGAAAGCAGCCCAGGATCAGGAGGGCATAAGGTGGTTTAAACTTGGCTTAGCCCCCACTCACCCTGGGCTGTGAATTACGTCCTGCCTCTCTTTGAAGATGAAGATATTGAACAGAAGCGAACCTGGAGCTGATCTCTGTGGGACTCCATTCATTATGCCCTTCCAGCATGACTGTGAACCACTGGTAATGGTTTTCTCACCAGTTTTCCACCCACCTTATACTAACTCCATATAAGTTTCATTGGCCTAGTTTGTTTATGAGAAGGTCATGTGAGACAGTATCAAAAGCTTTACTAAAGTCGAGATATACCACGTCTGCCACTTTCCCCACCCATAAGTCTTGTTACCCAGTGAAAGAAAGCTTGGTTGGTCTGACACAATTTGTTCTTGACAGATCCATGCTGACTGTTACTTATCACCTTTTTATCTTCTAGATTTTGCAAACTGATTGCTTAATTATTTTCTTCATTATCTTTTTAGGTACAGAAGTTAAGCTGACTGGTCTGTAATTCCCCAGGTTGTCCTTATTTCCCTTTTTATAGATTGACACTATATATGCCCTTTTCCAGTCTTCTGGAATCTCTCCTGTCTTCCACGACTTTTCAAAGATAATCACTAATGCTCAGATATCCTCTCAGAGAGCTCCTTGAATATTCTAGAATGCATTTTATCAGGCCCCAGTGACTTGAACACATCCAATTTTCTCAGTAATTTTAATTTGTTCTATTTCTATTTTAGCCTCTGATCCTGCCTCATTTTCACTGGCATTCATTATGTTAGATGTCCAATCACCACCAACCTTCTTGGTGAAAGCCAAAACAAAGAAATCATTTAGCACTTCTGCCATTTTCACATTTTCTGTTATTATCCCCTTCCCCCTTCACTGAGTAATGGGCCTACTCTGTCCTTGGTCTTCCTCTAGCTTCTAATGTATTTGTAGAATGTTTTCTTCATATCCTTTATGTCTGTAGCTAGTTTGATTTAGTTTTGTGCCTTGGCCTTTCTAATTTTGTACCTACATACTTCTGTTATTTGTTTATATTCATCTTTTGTAATTTGACCTCATTTCTACTTTTTGTAAGACTCTTGATTTTTAGATCATTGAAGATCTCCTGTTTAAGCCAGGGTGGTCTCTTTCCAGACTTCCTATTTTTCCTACACAGTGTGATAGTTTGCTCTTGTGCCTTTAATAATATCTCTTTGAAAAACTGCCAACTGTCTTCAATTGTTTTTCCCCTCTGACTTGCTTTCCATGGAATCTTATCTACCAGTTCCCTGAGTTTGCTAAAATCTGCCTTCTTGAAATCCATTGTCTTTATTTTGCTACTCTCCCTCCTACCATTCCTTAGAATTATAAACGGTATCATTTCATGATCACTTTCACCCAAGCTCCCTTCCACTTTCAAATTCTCAAAGAGTTCCTCCCTATTTGTCAAAATAAAATCTAGAACAGCCTCTCCCCATGTAGCTTACCCCACCTTCGGAAATAAAAAAAAATTGTCTCCAATACATTCCAAGAACTTGTTGGATAATCTGTGCCCTGCTGTGTTATTTTCCCAACAGATATCTGAGTCGTTGAAGTCCCCCATCACCACCAAGCCCTGTGCTTTGGATGATTTTGTTAGTTATTAAAAAGAAGCCTCATCCACCTCTTCTTTCTGGTTAGGTGGTCTGTACACCTGGTTAGGTGGTCTGTACATCACCCTTGTTTTTCCCCTTTTATCTTCATCCTTATATTTTACCCCTTTTATCCTTATCCTTCAACAAGTCTGTCTCCTATTTCCATTTCAACCTCAGTCCAAACATATCCATTTTTAATATATAAAGCAACACCTCCTCCCTTTTTTCCCCTGCCTGTCCTTCCCGAGGAAGGTCAAAGCTATAGAAGAAGACAAAGGAAATGTTATTCAAATTCCAATTCGGGTAATTACATTCTGCTTTCTTATATTCACTGTCCATTTCAAGTGGATAAGTTATTCACTTTCATATATTTATTTAGATAAATTATTCACTTCCTCTTCAAGTGTCCTCCCATTATGTTCTCCCCCATTGTAAGTGTCCTCCCTTTCCAGCTAATGCTTATCTGTCTTCTTCTCCAAACAATTTTGAGTGTGCCATCTACAATCACTGCCTTGAGTCCTTGTCCACCCTAGACCTTCTCCAAACTCATTTCTGCACTTTCTGTATCCCAATGAAATGTCTATCAAGTTCTCCAAATATTTCTTCCCGGTCAGATATCTCCAGACTTCTATTCCAGCCTCATCCTCCTTGACTACCATCCTTGAAATCTAGTCCTCCTTTAGTTTTTGCAACTATTTTCTTTACTGGTTCTCCTATAATCTCTTCAATTATTTCTTCAGAGTCTCATTTTGGTGTATCCTCCTTTTCTCTCTCACACTTTCAGTTGGAGTCCCACAAGATGCCTCATTTTCTCCTGCTACCTTATTGTGAACTGGTCTAATCTATTCATATGGCCTCAGCTATCATCTTTATACTGACAATTTTCAAATCTCTCTCTACTCCTGACCCATCACCCTCTACCCAATCCTTCATCTAAGCCTGTCTGTCAAACATATTCTTCGCTTGAAATATCTCCTAATGTCTCAGTGCCAAGTTAATAAATTCCTTGTCTGCCCTGACCCTGACTGGGGCCTCTTGGCACTACAGAAATATAAATAATAATAATAATCTACCACCTAAAAAAATTGTGGAGGAGTGGTGTTGGTTTAGAATGCCTGATGAACTCTTACCACAGAGATGGATATCTTTTAATAGTGGGTAGTTTAATACCTATATAGCAGAGATGGGGCAGAGATAAGATAATCCAGCTATGGTCCAACAACCATTTTTCAGTAGGGATTATAAAATAGAAAGCAGGAATGGCTGTGTCCACATCCAAGATGGAAGCAAAATTCAAAATTTAGTGTACTCAAGTCAGGGAGGGTTGGAAAATCTCCATTCTAGAACACTGAAAGAACTGGAACATGAATTTGCAAATCCAGTGGTAAGAATTTTAACACTGTCAAAATCAGGGATGATGCATGCTATATGACTGGAGAATAGCAAATGTAGTACTTACATTTAAGAAAGGGAAAAAACTAATCCAAGCAATTACAGACTTGTTATTCTGACCACAGTTGACTGTCTTTTTGTTTTGAATTTGTACAGCACCTAGCACAATGGGGATTTGGTCTGTGACTGGGACTCTTAGATGCGGCAGTAATACAAATTAATAACAACAATACAAATCTTGAAGGAAAGAATAATGAAAGAGTTAGAGGTAAACAGAAAATAGGAGAAAAATGCAACATAGGTTTACCAAAGGTAGATTGTGCCATACTAACCTGATACCTTTTTTTGATAAGAAAACTGAGTTTTTAGACAAAGGAAATGCAAGAACAAATAGGTATAAACTGGCCAAGAATTACTTTCTTGGAAATTAGAAGGTTTCTAACCATCAGAAGTGTGAGGTTCTGGCCATAGCTTCCTCTTTCTGTTTCCTGTTCCCTTCTCCCTCTTTATAGTACATTTCTGTCCTCTATCAGGCACAATCAAGGCTGTCAATGAAGCCTGGGCAAAGAAGGCTGGAGCAGTTCCCTCATAAAGGGCCCAGTCCACCTTGTGACAATAAGGTTATGAATGGGATTATATGCCTGGATTTGACAAATGGGATAGCAGGGGACTGGATTTGATAGCTCAGAAAGCTGCCTTCTAACCCTACGTGCCATAATCCTGCATTGCCTGTACTGTACATGGTCCATAAAGAACATTGGAATGAAGTGCTATTAACTTTATCAACCATAAAAACAACAACATAGAAAATCAGAGGACAAACCTCAAAACAACAAAACTACCTAGAGAGTTGATACAGAGTTGGGAAGGGATGCTATATACATGGACTGGAACCGGGAACAAAGAATACTAAAACAAGTAATGCAAAATATGTCCATAAACCATATGAAATAGTGAAGAGAACTAAAAAGAAACACGACAAAAATGCAGCTGTAATTTTAAAAGCAATCTCATTTTAGAAGAGCAGTTATGTCTTAGAGGGCTTATTCATTTACAGATTGCCACCAGGGCAAACATTACTGGAGTCAGTGGATTTTCTGGGCTCTGCTATGTCAAAAACAAATCACGGTTCCCTAAGAGAATCTGAAAAATGTCCATCTTCAGAGGGGGCAAAATGTAGCATTAGCTATATTTACCTCCCATTTCTATTGCTATATATGGCATCTAAAGCAAATGCCAGTGACACCTGAAACATTTCCCTATTACACTACTATCCTTCTTATGAAAAAAGATTTGTATATTGTAGGGTAACAAAATGAACAGTACACATTATTTTTATATCCATCCATCTCCAGAGTGACCATGAGCATGGTACAATTCCTAAGCACTATTATAAAGTTACAAAACATCTTTTCCATAAAGCTAACTAAACTCTTAGCACCTTACTGAGCTTGTAGTCTAAACTGAGGGGGATAATGTTGGCAATTTGTCTAGGAGCTTGAAGCAAAGGTTGTCAGTAACTCCATTACTTGGAAAAGATTGAGCAAGGAGATTGGTCTCTCATAATGGCCTGAAAGTTGCAAAATTCAAGTTTATCCTGGACTTTGGTAGTAGGGAAATTCATTGAGAACTTGCTACCTTGAGGCCCAGGGAGCTTTATCTTGGACCTGTGAGTTTAATTTAATAGTTAGGGGTCAATTAGTTGAAGTGACTATAGTTGTTTCACTGGTTCATGGAGAGAGGGGTACTTCCTTACACCTAAATGTTTTAAAGATAAAGGCCAATACCTTGAAAGGAATCTGGTATAGGACTGGGGACCAGTCCAGAGTGCAGAGCAGTGGCTGATGTTCAGTCTTCTTTCTCTCCCACTTTGGAGAAAGGCCATTGCATGATGGACCAGCATCAGCTTGTGAGACTTTTGCTTATAGTCAAAGATGAGGAAAGCTGTAGTAGTCCAACCTGAAGGTGATGAAAATGTGGAACACCATGGCTAAACTCATAGTCAAAAAGAAAAGTGTAATTTAGGTAACTGAAAGCAGGTGAGGAGGTGGTTGTGGCAGAGGCAAGGAAGCTAGATCTTTGAGTGTGTTGTCATTGGCTGGGGGGCTCTGGTTGGTGCTGACAGTAGGCAGGGTAAGGTGTGGATAGCAGGGTTGTTTCTGCTGTCTGCATCTAGGGGCCAGAGTATATATACCAAGGGACCATAGTGTCTATCTGGAGTCCTTCAGTAACAAGACAGATGACTCCCTGCACTCTCTGAAGAGTTTACTCTCATCAATGGGAGGTTCTTGATCATATTTTGGAACTGACTGGGGAACCCAGAAGATGGTAGCCATGAATCCCTGCACATAACTACTCTGGTGGCTAAAGACTGAGAGGTCATGTCGGCCACATCTACAGCTGTCTGGAGGGTCACCTTGGTGACCAGTCTCCCTTTTGTCTACCACAAAGTATCATCTCTGGACCCACTTTGGTGGGGTGACCATGAGGCCAGTGTGTGCCACAGAACCTGCACCGGTTCCAGGATGACCTCGTTGATATGGAGAGCCACACTGGATAACACTTGGGGTTGAAGGATGTCCAGCAGTTGATGTTTGAGGGTCCTGAACCTCCTCTAATGGGATTCCCAGGTCTGCAGCCACCTTCTGAAGCAAGTCCTGGTATTGCTGGTGATCATCTGGTGGAGAGTGGGAGGGGGATGATTGCCTCTCCATCTGGTGGAGAGTGGGAGGGGGATGATTGCCTCTTCCAGGGACAAAGATGCACTGGCCAGGACCAGTGTAGCAGGCAGTACTGGTTCAATATTGTCCTCTTCTTTATACACCAATGAAGCTGATGGGTGTAGAGGGGATGTCTGGTAGGATGCCTGAGATGATGCCTGGAATCTGTGGTATGGATCCCAGTATCCCCAGTATAGCCAGAAGGAGGGGTCCTTCAGATACTGTGGGCCCCACAGCAAGTGGTACCAGACCTCTTTTATTGTTTCATAGACCAGAGCACAGGGCAGTCTAGACTGCATGCCTGAGTTCCAGCATGGCACTTGTGAAAATGATGATTCCACCTCAGAGAATTCCTTGGAATCAGAGAATGGTTCCAGGAATGGCGGGACCATTGGTATTGGAGGGCTGCAGTGCAGTGACAAAGGGATGAGCTTCTCTGGTAGACGCAGCAGCAGGGGTTCATCCTCTGGTGTATGGATGTCATGGGTGAGCTGAAGGCTTCAGAGAATACCCAACTGTGGATAGGAAACATTTAACTCCTCCACCGTAAAAAATATGTCAATTTGGCCAGGAGTTCACGGAGCACTCATGAAAATGCTGGAGGGACCTGGTGGTGTCTGTGTGGCTGCCCTGTCTGGGAAGGTGTGTGGGTACTGGTGGAGCAGGTGGTGTTGCGTGCACCAGTCAGCATTCAAGAGGCTTGAATACTAATATGATCATTGGTAACACTGGATCCCAAGGGCATCTTTGGTGCATGTCCAGCCAGATTCATGCAACATCTCACCCAACCTGGCATGACTTGGGGAAGGAAACAAAGGGCTTGTGAGCAGTCCTTTGTGAGGATCTGCTCTTATGCCCGTAAGAGTGTGTTTTGCTCTTATAGACTCATAGACTCTAGGACTGGAAGGGACCTCGAGAGGTCATCGGGTCCAGTCCCCTGCCCTCATGGCAGGACCAAATACTGTCTAGACCATCCATGATAGACATTTATCTAACCAACTCTTAATATCTCCAGAGATGGAGATTCCACAACCTCCCTAGGCAATTTATTCCAGTGTTTAACTACCCTGACAGTTAGGAACTTTTTCCTAATGTCCAACCTAAATCTCCCTTGCTGCAGTTTAAGCCCATTGCTTCTTGTTCTATAATTAGAGGCTAAGGTGAACAAGTTTTCTCCCTCCTCCTCATGACATCCTTTTAGATACCTGAAAACTGCTATCATGTCCCCTCTCAGTCTTCTCTTTTCCAAACTAAATAAACCCAATTCTTTCAGCCTTCCTTCATAGGTCATGTTCTCGAGACCTTTAATCATTCTTGTTGCTCTTCTCTGGACCCTCTCCAATTTCTCCACATCTTTCTTGAAATGCGGTGCCCAGAACTGGACAAAATACTCCAGTTGAGGCCTAACCAGTGCAGAGTAGAGCGGAAGAATGACTTCTCGTGTCTTGTTTACAACACACCTGTTAATGCATCCCAGTGGTACCAAGAGGCAAGGACACACTTGTCCTTGCCTCTTGGTACCACTGGTTCTGAGCCATGCGAGGTGCTGGAGAGGTGCTAGTAGTGTCAGCTGTATAGGATGTCTCCTGAACCAAGATCCGAGCGTGCCCAGGGGCCGCATCACCTCCTCCATAAGGTATTTGGGGAGGAGGAGCTTATAGGCTTCCCTGGGCCTGAGTGGAAAGGACTTACAGATGGCACAGCATGCTCAATGTCTGCCAGGCACTAGAGGCATCACAGGAATTAGTGGCTCATGGAGAAGGAACGTGAGCAGGAGACACAGTTTTTGAAGCCTGTGATCCTGTACATAGTCCTGGGGGGTGCTGTCTCCGAATGGGGAAAGATAACTACTAAACTAATTACACTATGCAAACTTACCTGTAAAATTATCTACAGACCATATACAAACAAGAATAACTCTCTTAGCAGACTAAGAGCGGGAAGGAACAAGGGGTTCCGACTCAGGCCATGCAGCAGAAAGAGGGAACTGGAGGGATGTCAACTGGAAGCATGAGGAGATGCACTATGCCAAGTCAGACACAGCTAAGAGAAACTTCTGGACTCAGGTGCATGGAATTCACATAGGGACCATCACCTGAAGAAGAACATATGTTTCAGTAGAAAGTTTCAGTTTGGCAAATCAGCATTTTGTGATGGAAAAAAATGTTTCCAAACAGCTCTATTAACTCATTTTATTAATGTCAATACAACAATACTTTTGGAAAAAAGATGGAGAATAAGTAACTTGCAGAATGGTGACAGCTGAACTGAGAGACTGAGAGGAAAACTGTTTTGTCCAGTTTGCAACTGATTCCTGAAAGCATTGCTCATCAGGACTAGCTGCATGAATCCAGTTTCTTACACCAGCTTCTCTGTTCCTGCTGCCCAAGAAGCACTAAGGAGGCAAAGAAAACTATTTCCCAGCAAATCAATAAAAGCTATTTACATTTAGTGTTAAGTTCCCACCAGCAGAATAAAGACATTTTATAAAGTAAGGCCCTGCTGGAGGGTTGAGTTATATAAAGATGAACACTGGTTAAAACCGGAATTCAAAAAAACAATTAGTGTGCACAAAACAGTCTTCTTATGTGTGGCTCAATTTTTGACAGATTTTACTAGAATATTATTTTTCATATTCCTTCCTGCCTTCAATGAGTGAGTGTAGATTGAAGGCTATCCAGGGATATATAGCATGAATTTTAGCTACAGAAAAGATGCAATTTTTTACACAATTAAAGCTGACATGAATTTTTTTAAATATTTTATTTTGGGTGTTGACCTGAGTAAATTACCATCTTTTACAAAATGAAAGAATAATTTCATATATTTAAAAGGAAGAAGGATATTGGTTATATAGGGAAATAGAAACTAGGAATAAGGAAATCTGGAACAACAAGAATGTTCATGAGAAAGTTTATCTTTTACATGTTTTTTTTAAAAGAATTATTGCTAGGATTAATGTGGCAATCTTTATAATCTCATATGGACATTTTGTTATTGGGACATAATATATCAGTAAATAACAGGGTTGCTAATATCTCAATTATCTTGGATTCTTTTGGTTCCTCCATGAAACCAACTGCCTAGGACAGTGGCTTTCAACCTTTCCAGACTCCTGTACCCCTTTCAGGAGTCTGATTTCTCTTCCATATCCAAAGTTTCACCTCACTTAAAAACTTCTTGCTTACAAAATCAGACATAAAAATACAAAAAAGTGTCACAGCACACTATTACTGAAAAAATTCTTACTTTCTCATTTTTATCATATAATTATATAATAAATCAAATGGAATATGAATATTGTTCCGACAATTCAGTGTACAGTATATAGAGCAGAATAAACAAAATTGTCTGTATGCAATTTTAGTTTGTACTGACTTCGCTAGTACTTTTTATGTACCCTGTAGTAAAACTAGGTAAATATCTAGATGAGTTGGTTTATCTCCTAGAAGGCCTCTGTGTACACCCAGGGGTACATGAGAATCACTGGCCTAGGGAATCTATTAATTTCCTTTGGAGAACCTTTGAAGTCTTAAATTCTTCTACACTGCATTGTGTTATAGTTGCTACTAGAGAGGCAAGTACTCCCCAAAATATTTTTGCAGTAGTTGCTAGGATTAAAAATGTGTGGAATTTACTGCACACACCCTTCAGAGTTCACTTTCTATAAACATCTGATGTTGTAATAATGGGGGCATGAAGGATGTAACCCAATTGTGAGCTCAACTTGGGAATGTGGGTAAAAGTTCATAAAATGTCACAATAACCTTTGAACACTAAGTGGTGATTGGAAAAGATAAAAAAGGAAAACAGACTGCAAGCATCCAAACAAAATGACCTATGGGTATAACTGAAGGACTGTGTTAAGATGAACAGGAGTACTTGTGGCACCTTAGAGACTAAAAAATTTATTTGAGCATAAGCTTTCGTGGGCTACTGCCCATTTCATCGGATGCATGCAGTGGAAAATACAGTAGAAAGATATATATATACACAGAGAACACAAAACAATGAGTGTTACCATACATACTATAAGAAGAGTGTTAAGATGGTAAAAAGGAGTGTGGGACTGGAAATCAGTGGTTGGTGTGTGTAATCAAAATTGGTGTGTGTAATGGGGTGCACTCACCTCTCATGAGTGCCCCCATCTCAGTGTGTGTGCCTGCACACTCTCTTTCTCCTTCTCTGTGATGGGTCTTTGGTGACTCAACCTTCCGGCTGAGATACAAAGTCTGTATGCGGGATAAAAATCAAAACTTTTGGGATATAGGTCACCTGTTGGAGGTATCTGAGTGCCCTCTGTAAGATCCCTTGATTTGCAGCCCTATCTGTGGGCTCGCTCCTCAATCAGTCCAGCAAGGCCTATCACAGTACCCTGGTTTGAAGTGTCTCTCAGCCCCATTCTGGGCTCCCTCAAATTGTCCCTACTCTTCAAGCAGTTCCAGCCCTGGTGTGGGGCCATATCCCCTAGGGCTGGTGGGAGGACCAGTGCTCGTCTTCTACTCTGGGTCCCAGCCTAGGGACTCTATAGATAGCAGCCATATGCCATGTCCCTTTAAATAAACTGAAACAGTGCTACAAATCCCTGGGCCACTTCCCCTAGCCGCAGTTCATTCTTTGCCCTTACCTCAGGACCGTGTCTGGGTTGAGTCCCAAGAGCCAGCCCAGAACTCTGTGTTTCCTGAGCCTCTGCCAGCAATGCTCTGTCCAGGGTCCTGTAGCTCTGTCAGCCTGCTATTCACTCCAGCCACACTCCTCCAGCTCCAGTAAAGAACTGATTTCACCCTTGCCCTGCAGCTGTTCTTATACTAGCCTGCTAGGCCCTGATTGGCTGCTTCCCATACAGCCACCCTAGGCAGAGTGAGTGGAATGAAAGAAGTGAGCTTCACGGTCATGGCTGCCATCCCACTTCTGACAATGGAACCTGATGTCACAGGAGAGACCTCTATATTGTCCAAATCAAACTGGACCAGAGAGAGGAATCCAGATGAAATTGACACTTCCATCAGCTCCAGCTAAATCCCAAACATGACCTGGGATGTGAGACCTAAGTTCCTGCTGTCACCCTATTCCCTCTTACTTCCTTTTCCTTCCCCATTTTATTTTTCTCTTTCCTATCCCTCTCCTTTTACCTTCTGTTCAGTAGAAGTC
The DNA here is from genome assembly GCF_003597395.2 of Chelonoidis abingdonii. Taxonomy (NCBI): domain Eukaryota; kingdom Metazoa; phylum Chordata; order Testudines; family Testudinidae; genus Chelonoidis; species Chelonoidis abingdonii. The sequence continues at coordinate 63,293,619 of NC_133769.1, read as the reverse complement.
TGGATCAGCTGGGTAAGACTGCACATTTTGCAACACTGCTGTGAGCCTGCAAACAGAAAGGTTGGTAAAAGCAATGCCCTAAACAGCCTTGTGCTGGTACAAGTTTGTCTGGTCTTGGAGAGGCTGATAAGACTGTGTGCTGTGGCTATGGTTCTCCACTACTGAGGTTGCAAGTGAAAGTCAGTATCAAAGACAGAAGCTGTGTTTTCTAACGTTGCTGTTCTTTCTCTCTCCCTTTTTGCATGTGTTTGTCTTTTAGCAAATAGGATCAGAGCAACATCAAAAGCTCCAGGCCATCTCAAATAATTTTTCTCTTTCCCACCCCGAAAATGACAGCTGGAAGATGTAATTTCCAGCTCAGGTAGATATACCCACGATAGCTCCGATGAGCTAGCACATGAAAACTTAGTATAGCCATGGTGGTGGTGCAAGCGGCAGGATGAGCTAGCTGCCCAAGTATTTACCTAAGATTTCAGATGGGACAAAACTCAGGAAACTGTCACATCCTGCTGCTAACACCCTCATGGGTACACTTCTGTTTTAATGCAGTAGCATGATCAGAATTAGCATGGGTATGACTACTCCAGCTCCCATGTAGACATGCTCTAAGAGTCTCTTAAACAGTTTTTTTTTTCTTTTTAAAAACTACATCTAAAAGAAAAGGGAGGAATATTGTTAAAATGAAAACCTTAATCCTTAACATTTTAAATGCTTCAACTCTTTTTCCTTTATAGGGATCTTTAATAAAAGGTGAAAAAATATTTTTAATTGTGTGTTATACTAAACAGGCAAAGGTCTTGGTATTGAAAACCCTGAATCATAGACTCATAGACTCATAGACTTTAAGGTCAGAAGGGACCAATATGATCATCTAGTCTGACACCCTGCACAAAGCAGGCCCAGAATCCTACCCATCCACTTCTATAACAAACCCCTAAC
>NC_133769.1:63264958-63291249 GCF_003597395.2 Chelonoidis abingdonii | reverse complement strand
CCCATTGTTACTCGGATCACTTTTTTTCCCTTTCTTAAAGATAGGAACTATGTTAGCAATTCTCCAGTCGTACGGTACAACCCCTGAGTTTACTGATTCATTAAAAATTCTTGCTAATGGGCTTGCAATTTCATGTGCCAGTTCCTTTAATATTCATGGATGAAGATTATCTGGGCCCTCCGATTTTGTCCCATTAAGCTGTTCAAGTTTGGCATTACCTCAGATGTGGTAATATCTACCTCCAAATCCTCATTCCCATTTGTTATCCTTCCATTATCCCTAAGCTCCTCATTAGCCTTATTAAAGACTGAGGCAAAGTATTTATTTAGATATTGTTAACTGTTTAGTGTTGTACTGTGTACTGTACTAGGGTTGTGTTAACAACTTTGACTCTCTGGGCCCTTTCATGCCATTAAAATTAATACAAGTGTATGTGAGTTCTGTTTGCATAAATGAAGGCTAAAGGCCAATCTAAAGCTTGCAAAGTGTATCTGCACTGAGGATAGAATACTTCCTATGAGATGAGAAACTGCTGGACACAGCATGAGGACAGGGTTTCCAATATACCTCATCAGAGCCTGCTTCACAGATAATTAAACAATCATTAAACTGATCTGATCAAAACTTTCATAGCTAGTTCATGTAGACATACAACTACATTGTGAGGACAGAATATTAAATGTAACTCTGTACTCAGCCAACACATCTTACAGCAGTTGAATCATTTCTAGTAATGATCCAAGAGCCGTATAGCCCCAAAAGAGATTTAAAATCTTCTAAAATTTCCTAATATCACATATCCATTTCTCTCTAAAGTGCTACCACCTCCTGAGAGACTCAAAGCCCCAGTGAGTTTTTCAAGCCCTCATTCTAATTAAGGGCAAGAAAGACATTTCACATTTTATCCTCAGTAAGGGGCAGTGATATAGCTGCCGCACCTCAATAGTCACAATTCCTTGTGTAGTTCTCTCCCTGTGCCAGAGAGGAAATAATCTATTAGTGGTCCACATGAGAAGCACATTACTTCCCCAACTGTGCTGGATCTGCCAAGTCCCCACCCCTGTTGATTTCAGTGGGTATACTCAGCTGAGTAACCTTTTGCCAATGTGCATAAGGGGTTCACAAACTGGTCCCAAGTGACAATTCACAGTGATATTCACTCAAATATCAAAAGCAAAAAGAAATACAGCAGACAGCACAAAAGTGATACACAGGTTACATTTATTTGCCCCACATATTCACTTAACAGTTTCAACTAGTAAATGGATGTGTAAGACAATCAGTCTGTTCAGGAACAATCTGAACAGGAAAAGGTGCCAGATTTACTAAATAAACTGTCCATTTGGAATCGCCATGGCACAGTAACCTACGGTCATAGAATCATAGAATATCAGGGTTGGAAGGGACCTCAGAAGGTTATCTAGTCCAACCCCTGCTCAAAGCAGGACCAATTCCCAACACAATCATAGATAGAGATCTCAGAATATTACAAGAGATGAAGAAACAGAAAGTATTTTTAATTTAACAAAGATAGAAAGGACAGCATTGGGTAATTTGTCTAGGGATGGAGTAATCATTATATATCTGGCAGACACAGCTGGATCCACATTAATTATCTATCAGATAAAATAAAAGAACAAGATAATAAGAGGGTAAAAGGATGACGTATACAGTCTGAGATTAACTATGGATCCACCTTTCAAATATAAGGGAGAAGAATTGCATCACATTTGGATTAACAAAGAGCTATTTTCAACAGAAAAACTATCAATAAAAATGGTATTTTATGGATGTCTGAAAGGGTCACCAGTTATTAGTTTTGATTAATGTGTACACTGACACTAGTTTCCCTCAGTGAGTTTGCTGAGATAAGAGAAATAGATGTGAGATAATTTAGCTGAGTGCATTGAAGTCCATAGCAAAACATCCATGATGGCCCTGATGTACAATTTCATTGTTAGTGCTTTGCATGTGAAAGGTTTGCTACCACTCAACAATATTTGATATGAAGCTCATATGGGACCACAACTTAATTTTTGAGTTGACCTTGCCCGTTTGATTCTGAAGAAGAGATATTTCAAATTGTAAGGAACCTTTTACCATCAGAACAGGAGTTAACAATGGACTCACTGCATGCTGGCTTACTGATATTTTAAAATCTCTGTTTTAGGTAACCCTAAGAGCCCTGATTCTGACCCACTGAATTCAATGGGAGCTTTGGGAATGAATGAAATGGGTGTAAGTTAGACATTATGTATGAAGAAAGCATAATAAATCCAAACAAATGTGTTTTCCTCTCTCCAGTGTCTAAGATTTATGTAGGGCCTGAGGATCTGTTGCTACTACTGTAGTTTCGTTTTTATGCTAAAAAGATGTCTCTTAAGTTTCAGTCTAAAACAGTTAGGCTCAGGCTCATTTTATTTTTCTCTGGTATGGACTTTCGTGACTGAGGACAAACTGCAAAGAGTGCTGTATCTCAGCACCCAGTACACTATACCTTGTTCTCTCCAACTGCACAATGACTGCTCAACACAGCTGCTTTGGAAGACTGTAGAAGTTGAGTGGTCTCTGAAATAGCTGAGTTTCAAATCATTTAGGACTTTATATTAGGACCAGGACTTTTAATCTGGACTGAAAAAAATTGCAAGTGAAATTCACAACATGATGGTGTACTATGTCCATGCCCATTAGGATAGTATTCATCTGAGCTGGTTACTGGACTGGTCAAAATTGTGTTCAATTACAGTACAAGGGTAAAAACAGCTCTCTGGTTTTGTGTATGTTAATCTGATCTGGAGAATAATGAGATAAATTGCTTAGCTTCTTCAGTTAAAGTGAACAATGGAAAACACTGACTTTACTCAGCAGTGGGTTGACGCTCAGATCTGAGCAGGCAGGCAACCTATGCCATGACACACATTCCTTTTTACCAGTCAGCCCCCAGAAAGTTAATCTGCTCCTGTTAAACATACATACTCTTAAATTTGTAAAACCTAATTCTTACAAAGGGTTAAATACTAGAATGTTAGCATGTGGTTAATCTCAGTGGGATACTGGAGCTGGCAGAGGTGTGGAAAATAGATGTTTTTGTAATCTTGTTGATATTTCAGTTCTAGCCTGTTGTCTGGAAGCAAGCTACCAAGTCTGTTGTCTGGGAGCAGATACTGCTATGATAGGGACTATATAAGATATGGATGGACAGTATGCAGGAAATCTGCCTCTATTGTTTTTAATGTGTTTCTCACTAGAGGTCATACATAGTTTCTGCTAACACTTTTCTCTACTGGTTTCTATTGCACTCTGTTAAGGCATGGTGGCCAGAAAGTCCTGGTCTTTACTGGTCAATACTGGACCAATTGCAGCCTTCCTATGTCAGTTGTGTTCAATTCAGGTGGAGTACTGAAGCCCACTGAAGTCACTATAGGGAAATAATTTCAGTATTTTATTTTATTTTATTGAGAAGGAGCTTTCAGAATTAAAGGAATATATAGGATATATTCACCTTATATATGAGATTGTTACGGTGACTGTAGTTTGTAGTCCTGTGAAAATGGATTAACAGGATGCTACAGTGAGTGTAACAAAGAGGAGAATACAGCCCATACTATATAAGAAATAGAAAGAATTCTGTTTTGGTCTTTAGGTTCTATCAAAAATCTATTAGAGGTTTTCCCTATACTTAATTTTTGAGGATTAGGTATATTGTAGTAGTAAAGACTGAGTATGCACTAGAAAAGGATGTATTATTTGAGTAGTTTAATGCAAGGAATACGTTGAAAAGATTCTGAATCATGTGGTTAAGCTACTGTATGCAAAGGGATTGACAGGAATCACTGGAGAATTAAAACTAAAGATATAATAAAAATCTAATTCCATTTATAATATCCTATAATTCTTCTTTTTCTGATATTTATAGATACATACGTAAACACTGGTATATATATATCATTTGATATAAAGTATAAATGGACATTTATTGATCCTTTCCTGACATACTGAAGAGATGAATCTTAGCTCTTTGGATGTATATAGTGCAATAAAAGCACAAACTCTTAAAACATAAAGAAACTATTGTGGTTATAGTTGCACAACTATGAAAATGTCTGTGGAGTAAATTCAATTATCTGATCCATATGCAGATTTCTTGATTTTGGATCTTAGAAGCCCCAAAGCAAATTGAAGCTGCTCTGTGCTAGGCACTGTACAAATGTATAGTAAGATGCCATTGATTTCAATCTAAATAGTCAGGAAAGGAAAGAGAGATGAAGTGATTTCTCCCCATGTCACTTATACCTCAGGTTGGTGGCAGAACTGGGAAAAGAACTCAGGTCCCATTTTGTAGTCCTGTGCCTTATAAACTAGACTATGCTGTTTCTCTTATTAATCCAACCCCTTCCATACATGCATTGTGGACCTCAGTGCGTTGATCTAAAAGAGGAAGGCTAAAATATATTCTGCTGTATCATGCTCCCATTGTAGTCAATGGGAAAATCTCTCTCGACTTCAATTGGTGCATGATTAAACACCAACAATGGACTCAATCAACAGCTACTGTAACTCTAATTTAGCTATATATGGCATTGGCTCCAATGTATTAGTTCCAGGTGCCAACCAGTGTCTCAGAATGGAGTAGGATTATTTATTGTGTGATATGCTTCATGGAGGGGGTTGGAATTTTGTAGGGATGCTCAACTATACAAGAGGAAGGTGGCTTCCAAAGATTGGGGTAATTTTGATGAGAATTTTGACATCCATTTTCAAAGGCATAGAGGGGAATTAAGTACCTAGCTCCCACTAACTTTCAATTTTATTCCTACAGCCGTAGAAGCAGGGCAATAATTAGTAAAAGAGAAAAGGGGATTATTTTAGTGTGAATCAATCACAAGTGAGCAAAGAAAACTTGGAAAATGGAGAATACTACATTTTCTAATAATGCATAAAACCATTGGAAAAGCAAAACATGATGAAAGAGATTTTGACAAAGAGTCATTGGCTCAGCAAAAGAAAGAAAGAGAGACTTTGACTTTTAAAACACAATAAATTCAGTAAACAAACATAGGGAAAACAAGAAAATAAATTACAGATGACAAAGTAATTTCCCATCCCAAACAGTATAAGGTGCATTGAGCCCACTGCTGAATATGTTGATCCAAATTGCTTATAAGAGTATAATATCTAAATGCCAAATGAAAGTGTAAAATCACTAAAAAAAAATCTAACCCCCCCCGCCCAAAGAATATTAGCAGCTCCAGAACCAAAAAATTTACTTTGTCGACTTTTACATTGTCTTTGATTGATCCACACTGAAGTTTACAAGGCATACCACAGATCTATTTGTGAACCTATACTTAACATTAAAAAATAAACAGTAGGAGGAAAATCAAGGGACAATAATTGAAAAATACCCTGAAGTAAAACAAATAATGGCTGTAACCTGTAACATGTTAGAAACACATGAAAAAAACAGTCTCCATGTCACAAAAAGGACACGACACAGAGTCAAATGATGCACAAACACATTTATGGCCATAGTCCTATGAAGAATTCTCCATTGGAGTTCACTCATACTCTTTGCAGTTGGGGGCTTGTATACAATTAGCCAGGCTGATTGGCTGGAGTGCATAACCAGAAGCTGTCTTCTCATACCATATTGGGATAATCAACAAGTGTCCAAAACCGACAAATCTTTAATACAAGCACATACAATGATTTATGGCCTACGCTCTGAAAAGTAAATTCAGAAGACCCACTGAAGACAAGCAAGTTGCTAACATCACAATCCACAGCAGGAGGAACAGGCAAGGAACCATTAGTATAATTAGGAAAGGCTTGCTCAAGGAGGCAGTTGTATAGACTGGCAATACTGACTCAGGCAGGAATGATTCCACCTCTGATAAAAACTGAGAAATCCAGCAAATGGAATGAAAACCAAGCTAGACAACCAAGATAGCCACTGAGACCCATGCAAAATTTGTAATATCAATGAAATGAACCAGTTTTGTTACACCTGCTGCTACACGGGAAGAGGTAAGACTCTAGAAACAAGACTAGGAATCCTCACAGAAGAATTATAAACAAGGGATTCAGCAAGCAACCCTGGAAATTCTAGCTGCCTATCCTGCAGCCTCAGCTTAAAAAAATGTGTTAAAAAAGGCTTTGATAACATCTCTAAATTGAGCCATCCAGGGTCCAACAAAAAACGTTCCTGATTAAAACTCAAACCTTCTACCCACTGAAGAAATGCAAAGGCTTTCAATGAACAGGGTCATCCACAAGCAGCAGCTGCTGCAGAGACTGTAATTAAAAAGTAACGACTCTCTCTAAAGACCAATGATACCTTGAGTATGCACTAGAAGAGTGCATACCCTTTCCACAAGAGGCGGATACAAAATATTCTGCCTCAGCCAATGATGGACATGCCAGAAAAAGTTCAAAAGAGTCTCCTGAATTTTTTCTAAAACAAGAGGATGGGAATCTGAAACAATACACTTATGCACAATATAATCATTAATAACTTAATTGCCTCTAACACCCAGCCTTGGAAGGAGAGTCGAGGCAAACATCACTTCCACCTCTGCAACTTCCCCTCCAACTTTTCCATATCTCCCTCCCAATACTGACCCAAAATATCAGCCAGTCACAGCATAATTCCCAGTATCTTAATGCCAGTTCAGCTCCACACTAGCCCCCCCCAGCAAAGTCAGGGGGCAGGAGATCACTGAAGTGTCCAGCAGGAGTATTGCCCTTCCCCCAATTTATGTGTCTTGAGGAAACTTGCTAAAACAAAAAATGCTGACATTCAGTCAAAACTTGGACATCATAAGCATGAGTAATAAACACAGTCAGATCATCAGCATATGCAGAGACTTTCACCCCAGCACAAGCTGGAAGAGGGAGAGAATGGCCAGAAAGGTGCTTTCAAACATGCATAACAGAGGCTTAATAGAAAGCGCATACAATAAGCCAGTCAGGGAACCATCCTGTCTGATTCCCATGAAAACTGGAAAGGGGTCATTCAAAACTCCATTAATATTATAAATATATATAATCATTATACAGTAACTGAGTGCAGGAGACAAACTTGGGTCTGAACCCAAAAGCACAAAGGGTGTGAATCAAATAGCCATGAAAAGCCTTCTCTTGATCAAGGGAAATCAACCTAATGTACAAATCAACTATTTCTTAGGCTGAAATTACATTCCTCCTAAGAAAAGGTTATCAAAAGGGATCTGTTGGGGATGCAATAGGTCTGATCAGGGTGAACAACTGAACCAATCACAGTTTTCGGTCTATTTGCTAAAGTCTTTGAAAAAAGTTTACAGTTGGAGCAAAGCAGGAACACTGGTCTTCAATTCTTCACCTTCCCAAGCTCCTCCTTCTTAAGCAGAGGGGTAAGAATTTCTTGATGATTACTGAGTGGCAATATCTTCTCTCTCATGCTCTCCTGAAAAGCCTGGAGCAACTCAGTTTCAAGAAGGATCCAAAAGGCCTTATACAACTTAACAGGCAAATTATCAATTCCTTGGATCAAAAATATTTAGGGGAGAAGTCAGTTCTGAGAGCATCAGATCTTGTTCAAGTCTGTTGTCATCCAACATTGAGATCATAGGAAGAGCCACAAGGAGCTGCCATTTCTTAGCTGGACATACAGACTCTGTGGTATACAGGTCTGAGAAGGAAATCATAGCAAAGTTCCTAATCCCCAGAAGATCCAAAAGGCCTTATACAACTTAATAGATTAATTATCAATTCCTTGGATCAAAAACATTTAGGGGAGAAGTTAGTTCTTAGAGCATCAGATCTTGTTCAAATCTGTTGTCATCCAACATAGAGATCATAGGAAGAGCCTCAAGGAGCTGGACATACAGACTCTGTGGTATACAGGTCTGAGAAAGAAATCATAGCAAAGCTCCTAATCCGCAGAGGATCTGAAAGCACTTGACCCAGAAATGTCTTGAAATGAACAATCATCTTTTGCTCTGCATGTTTCTTTTCCAGGCTGAACAAAACCTGAGTAGGTGCATCCATTTGAGAAAGGACCTGAAGTTGGGCCCTAGCCAGTGCATCCTGAACTTTGCTATCCAATAGGCCCTAAAAGCTGCTTTTTATATTTCAAGCTCTGATGAAACCCAGTATTCTAACTGCCATTAAAAGCTTTTTCAAGTTCCATAATCCTCAACTCTAGCAGGGTTGTCAGCTGACCAAAATATTAAATATGTAGACTTACCTCCCACCATTGCCTCAAGGAGGGAAAAATATCCTTTGAGGCAACCCAGGCTCCACAAAAATAATTGACAGAGTCCCAAAACTGAATATCTTGTAAAAGGTGAGCTTTAAAATTACAATCTGGATGATGGTCTTGAACAGAAGGAAGAAACAACACAAATAAGACCAAGCCATGATCTGAAATCCAGTAGGTACAATTCAGCTAGAAAGCAGATGAGACAAATGATGAGTAAAAACATAAAAATGATCCAAACATGAATAGAGAACATGCTGGGACTAGCACTCAATCAGATGTACTGCTGCTCATAAGGGTGTAAATGTCAACACACATCAGTCAGGTGAGAAGCCTGTAAACAAGTTGCAAGTCACTGAGTAGACAGTGGATGTGGTTTCAAACGATTCCTCTCCAATTTTTCATTATCAGTAAAATTAAAATTGTCCCCCAAAATTAAAATATCACTTGTCAAACAATTCTTCAAAAAAGCATCTAAGCTCTGGAAAAAAAATCCAACAGCCCCCACCATCTTTCCTTACAGGGGAAAACATAAACATTATAAACAAACAAAAAATACCCCAAAACAAACAAACAAACAAGACAGAGAAAGAGATATTGTTCAAAAATGGCTTGAACCATCTAAATAGCCTGGAACAACTTCCTGCACAACCACTGAATCAGCTTCACCCTGCTCACAAGGAGACAGACAAGCCCTGTGTTTGCAGTGGAACCATGACTCAGGATAACCTCCCCTCTCCAGACACAAGTTAGTTGGTTTGGTTGCCTGCATCAGTGTTTTGCCAAAATGAAATGTCCACCAGGTACTCAGGAAGAGGCATACACTTTTTAATGTCCCTTCACCCATTCACACTCAGAAAGCTACATACAAAATTATCCATCAGCCCAGTACTCATCAGAAAAAATAAGAAAAAGATACAGAATAAACCCAAAGCTTCAAACAAAAACACCAAATTCTCCTATATCCAACAATTCCATTGAACAGAAAGACATGCACTTTGGTCTTCATGATGAGGGGCATTTTTAGCAACCAGCCAGCTGTGCAAGCCCATTGGGGAATTAGCCACTGGGTCAATGGGGTTTGTAACCAGGGGCCCTGGCCAATTGTGGGGCTCTCAGAAAAATGGGCACCCCAGCACCCTGACCCACTCTGCCTGCCTGGAGCTCCTGCTGGGAAGCAGGGTCACGGCGTGGGGTGGACAGGTCGGATAAACCCCCGCACTCCAACCCTGCTCCCTGGCAGGTGCACCGGGAACAGGGATGGACTGTAGGCAGAAGGGGTGGGGAGGGACCCCCAATTGCTCTAGCCCAGGGCCCCATAAACCCCTAATCTGCCTCTGCTCAAGCCACTGCCAATTATTGGGGTGGAATATCGATTATTTTGCTTATTGCCAAGAGTAGCACCTGAAAAACCTTTGTACAGGCCTTAGTATCACTCAAGCAAAACCAGGAGAAAGTAGTGACAGCAATCACAAGGTGTGGGCCTAACTGTGTCCTTCCTGATATACTGGGGTAAGCATCTGTGAAAAATAGTAAGCCTACCTATATTTGACTTCTGGTGCTTATGTGTGTCAGGGTCCTTGAGATTGTAGACTCTGCAAAAACACATCTGTATAACTAATCACTTAAAAATGCTTGCTTCATGGTTTTCCTTTGATTGATGTATTGTTGATGTAATTGTAGCAGTTACTAACATAAAAGGGGGACAGGTCTGAGGAATTTGGATTTGATCTTCTGGACAACTCTTGGAATCCCTGGTGGAAGGCAGATAGCTGGCCACCTGAACCTTGTCATTTGACCACTTGAGACCCTCCAGACCATGTTTAATTATTGTTTGGGGGTGCTTTATAACTATTGTGTTTGTATGTGCTTGAGACTAAACATAGCAGAGAATCTGAGAAAAGCATTCTGCTGAGAGTTCTGTAGACTAGTAAAGTGAAGGTTTTAAGTAAAAGCACTTGATTTTGTGTGATTTATGCTAGCTGTGTAGAGGTGCTGCATCTCCGTTGGTTTGTTTCCTGATACCACCTCGCAGAAAGTAGTTACCAAGAGCTTTGGGTTTAGGGAACCCTGGGTAACGATCAGTTTTTTGACAAACAGGAGCAGTACAGATTGAAACTCAGACACAGACACATCTCATAATATATTAAGCAGACAACAAAAACAGATTAAGGTCAAGAAACTAATCTGTCACCTCTACTCCACATTTCCCCGTAGTCTCATCCAGAAACATATGAATAGTGTCTGGGGTAAACTCCCCCTCAGGGAGTTCAGGGCTAAAGGAATCTGTGAGTTTGTTATCCCCCTGCTCTCAGAGTCACTACGAACCTCAAGGGGGGGAACCTGACAGAGGCTGGAGGGAGGGGGCTTCTGAGATTAAGGGGGCAAAACTACCATCAGAAAGTTCACCATGCCCCCAATCAAAGAACCTCCCTCAGCAGCACCCTCAAGAGTGAGTGCACTGACCAAACTAGCTGCTTTGCCCTCAGAAACTGGCATCCCCTTCACTTTCAGTGGCCATTTTGACTTTGGGGTTTGCAGCAGGCCAGAACCCTCAGCCCAGGCTGTGGATTCCACAGCAACAGGCTCAGCCACCCTGTCACAGTCAGGTTCAGGCTGAGAGGCCACTGAGTCAGGAGCCATAGAACCAGTAATACCATTTCCCCAGTTTGTAAAGGGGGCACTAATCCCCCTGAACCAACATCCTGAGAGACATCTTGGGCCTGCTGAGAGTGTCTTCCACAGTCACCCCAACCTGTGCTTTATTCTCACAAACCCCCGCATTCCTAGGCAAAGGGTCACTATTCCCAGGGGCAGTCTGCCTCTTCTTAGGGCACTGATTAAACAAATGTGTCAGACTCCCACACTGAAAATGGGCCACATGCCCTCACTGGCAACAAACACACTGCAGTCATGCTTCCGAGTCCTATGCTTCAGGCAAACTTTTAACATTTTGGAAGCATTGTTTAATAGCATATATACCTGCTCACAAAAGGACAAGACTGACAAAGCTCTGGGACTTTTAGTCCCTAAGAAATCCTCCTAGTAAGGCTAGTGATCCACCATACCTCACCAGTTGCGTATTTCCTAAAAAAGGAGGAACACTATGGATAGAGACTTTAATAGCAAGTGCTGAGAGGGGCACTACAGAGACAAAAGCACCCTGCACAACAGCTCTTTCCACAACCACCTGCTCAACAAAGCTAGGTGTGGCCACAAACACAACAGCCTTGCTTATGTGGGAGGCATACCTCACATTTTAAACCTCAATCATCTTCCCCACAGGTAGAACACAATTCTCCACAACGGCAGCGTCTGGAGGCAAAATCCATAACACACAGCTATGGGATAAACCTTCAGAATCAACAAACCAATGTCTCTGTTTTCCAGGGATAGAAATCCTGAACTTAATTCACAACCACCAAAGAAAACTAATTAAACACACAAAAACAGCCCTCCATTTACCCAACAGAAAGAAAAAGAGAGAACAGCAAAGCATGCCCATTCTTAGCCTCCCTCCCAAACACTCCCACAATCCTCTGAGAGAGAGATTCTTTAACCTGGTGTCTCCCTCTCATCTGGGAGGTGGGAGGCACAGGATCCAGTTCCTCTGCTTCAGTGACTATCCACAGTGGAACAGCTTCTACAAGAGAAATTGAGGGAGCCCCATATCACAATGATTTGAGCACCTCGGTCCTGAGAGGTGGAAGACTGCTATTCAAATCCTCCCTGGCAGAGAGGTGAATTGAACATAGGTGTCTCACTTCCCAGTTAAGTGCTCTAATCACAGGGCTAAAAGTGATGTGAGCACAACCTTCTCTAGCCATTTTTTGCCCTGAGTTTGTGAGCATGCCTACCAGATCAGGCACCACACATCAGATAGGTGTGCAAATGCCTATCTTCCCCAGTTCATAAATTGTTTTGGAGCTTAGGCAGGAGATCGGCATCTAAATGTGCCTGGAGGCAGAAACTTAGGCACTTAGGAAATTTTTACCCTGAACATGTAGATACTGAGTGAGTTAAAGTACCTCCGGGGTTTGGCAGGAATTTTGTGGTGGATGCTAAAACAGGGACCTAGGCACATGAACTCAGATTTCATTCCTAAGTTTGGGGGTTAGGTACGTAAGTACCTTTGTGCATCTAGCCCAAAGCATTTCAAAAACACCACCTGAAATTTGAGGCCCCCAAAATTAGTGGCCACTTTTTTAAAATATTGAAACTTAAAACTCAAAAGTTCCTGACTCTCAGTCCTGTGCTTGCTTTTAATCAATGTATTTTTGTCTGTACAGTTATAGATTATTCATATTACAGAAGTGAGATGATCCAGTGCAACAGAAAGAAAGGAAGTGAAGAGAACATATATTGACCTTGTAGATCTGTTCTGTGATTAATTATTAAATGGCTTGAAAATAGGAATACAGAAGGATAGCGTGTGAAGCATTTTTTTTTTTTAAAAAAAAAAGAATCTGTAGGGTTTAGTATTTGTTTCTCTGCAGCTGTCATGATTCCCTGTACTGAACATACAGTGTGAAATTAGAACCTTATATTTGGCATTTCCTGAATGTGGCTGAGATTATAATGAATATGTATGAACTAACTTATTTATTATTTGCAAGCAGCAGTATTGGTGACATGAAGGAATGCAAGTAGTCATTCAAGGTAAAGAGAGATATCATCATCATCTTCCAGTTCAAGCACTAACATCTCAACACATTAAAGATGGCAACACAGTGTCAGCTCAAGTTGAAAAACTTAGGCAAACAGGGATAATACTAACTCCTCTACTTCACTAAGCAATTTTTTAAAGACAACCAAGGCCTATTGTAGACAAGACAAGAACTGAACAGCTTGCAGGTGGTGTTTGCATGAACGCTTACAATCTGTGCTCAGCTAATTCGAGTCACACCGTGGTGTCTTTAGTTAGAGCAGATTGGCACAAGTACCTTCATACACAGCAACTAACCTTTATCAGTTTTCTCCAATGGGCAAGAAAATTCACTTTTTGCCCAGTGTTCCATCTGAAAAAAAAAATACTCATTGGCAAGAGATGCTTTTATCTCATGGAACAGTGAGACTGGGAAGAAAGCTGTAATTTAAAGGTTAAGCGTACCTGCAGCATGATGGAGTAGCTTTCTGTTTCAGTATCTTGCTGAAGTTTTGCAGTAGTGATTGACACTCTATCAGAAAAGGACCACCCTAACTGGAACAAGTCCAGGAGAAAAACAGTTACTTAAAATGAACTCATTCAGAGCTCTTCATACATGTAGAAAATACGCACAATTGTACCAACATCCCGAACTAGAAGTGTTGAAAGTTCCCATACCTAGGGTTTCCCCTAAGCTCTCCCATCCAACTACTGACCCAGTTGAACCATGCTTACTTTTTCACATCTGACAAGGTCACAGAGCAAGGTGGTAGAACTAAGGTACTGTTCATACCTCTGGTGCTTTGGGTCTGGTGCTGCTTTAACAAGATTAAAATGCCTTCTGCATACTTCGAAGTACATTTGTTTAATGTACAAAGACAATTTTATACTTTACTGTGAATTTTGTATTCTCTGTGGTGTCCAATTTGAAAAGACTGTGTGTGTAAAAGACAATAAGTGGAATACTTAGCCTAGCAGACCATGCAGTGTATTATATGGTTTGTAAGCAAGCTGTGTATATCAGGAAGCTTTAAAGAATGTCTAAATATTTTTTTATTTTACCCTTGAGGTATTGCACCCTTGATTTTCAGGGAATACCCCTTTTGAAACATTTAAACCCAAAGCCACAAAGATACTTAGGTACCTAATTCCAGCCACTGTGATCCACATTGGTGCAGAGCAGAGTGGGACAATTTTTTTTCCCCTGTGCCTTACATACAACACTTATTAATATACTCAAGAATGATATTAGCCTTTTCCACAACTGCATCACATAGTTTACTCATATTCAATTTGTGATACACTATAACCTCCAGATCCTTTCAGCGGTACTACTGCCTTGCTATTTTGTAAGGATGTATTTGTAAGGATGTATTTGTTTTTTCCTTCCTAAGTGTAACACTTGCCACTTGTCTTTATTGAATTTCAGCTTGTTGATTTCAGACCAATTCTCTAAGTTGTCAAAGTCATTTTGAATTCTAAAGCCTGTCCTCCAAAGCACTAGCAATCCCTCCCGTCTTGGTCTCATTTGCAAGTTTTATAAGCATACTTTGCACTACATTATGTAAGTCATTAATAAAAATAGTGACTTGTACTGAACTCAGGACAGACTCCTACAGCACTCCAATAGATACACCCCTCGGTATGACAGTGAACCATTGATTACTATCGCTTGAGTAGGGTTTGTCAAGCAGTTGTGCACCCATCTTATAATAATTTCATCTAGACCACACTTCCCTAGTTTCCTTATGATAATGTCAAGTGGGACTGTGATAAATGCCTTACTAAAATCAAGATGTACCATGTCTACTGATTTCCCCTATCAACTAGGCCAGTAACATATCAAAGAAGGGAATTAGGTTGGTTTGACATGCTTTGGTATTTATAGCCTTAATATCCTTTAGGTGCTTACAAATTGATTGTTTAATAATTTGTTCTGTTACCTTTCCAGGAATTGAAGTTAGGTTGACTGGTCTATAATTCTTGGATCCTCTTTGTTCACCTTTTAAAAGATAGGTACTATGTTTGCCCTTTCCCAGTCCTTTGGGAACCCACCTATTATTCATGAGTTCTCAAAGATAATGGGTAATGGTTCTGACAGGCTCATTGACAGCAATTCCAGGCCCCAGAGCACAACAGTCAGTGAACTCACCCACATACACACATAAGCCACAGACATGGTCCTCCTGACATTTGGGTGGTGCTGTGCCTGCACTGGCTGGCGCCCAGCAAGCTACCAGCTGCACTGCTGGTCACGCTCTTCCGGCAGGGCCGGGGCTTCTACATGCCCATCCTGTATGGTTGGCAACTGTCTAATCACTCAAACCCAAAGACCCTTGTCCTGCCCCCTTCCCCGAGACCACGCCCTTGTCCTTGCCCTCTCAGAGGCCCAGTCCCCTGCTCACTCCATCCCCCCCCGTCCATCTCCCCCACGCACACACACTTTCACTGGGTTGGGGCAGGTGGTTGGGGTGTGGGAGGGAGTGCAGGATGCAGGCTCTGAGGGGGGAGTTTGGGTGCAGGAGCAGGGTGACGGCTCTGGGAGAGGGTTTGGCTGTGAAGTGCGGGCTCTACGCTGGGGTATGGGGTTGGGGTGCAGGAGTTTGAGGTTAGAGGGCCAGCACTTACCTCAAGTGGCTCCCGAAAGTGATCAGCACACCCCTCTGGCATCAGTTCCTAGGCGGGGGACCCAGGAGGTCTCTGCATGCTGCTGCCCACAGGTACCATCCCCACAACTCCCACTGGCCGCAGTTCAAGGACCCTTTTAAATTGCCTGGGCCCCTGGGCAATTGCCCCCTTTGCCCTCAACCCCCTAAGATGAATTTCATCAGGCCCTACCAACTTGAAAACATCTATGTTAGCTGAATGTTCTTTAACCTGTTCTTTCCCTATGCTGGCTTGTGTTCTATCTCCCATGTTGTTAATATTAATTTTGCGGAGTGTCTGGTCACCATTTACCTTTTTATGGAAGATGGAAGCAAAATAGGCATTAAACAACTCTGCCTTCTTGATGTCATCAGTTATTAGCTCTCCTTCTCTGCTAAGTAGAAGATCTACACATTTCTTCCTCTTCCTCTTGCTCCTAATGTATTTAAAGAACCTTTTCTTATTGCCTTTTATGTATCTTACTAGGGATAACTGGGTACGTCTACACTACCCATTGGATCGGCGGGTAGCGATCGATCTATCAGGGATCAATTTATCGCATGTAGTGTAAACACGATAAATCGATCCCCAATCTCTCTCCCGTCAACTGTTGAACTCCAGCAGTGCGAGAGGTGGAAGCAAAGTTGATGGGGGAGCCACAGCCATCGATCCAGCGCCACGGAGATGCGAAGTAAGTAATTTTAATTCCATCTAAGATACATCAACTTCAGCTACACTATTCTGGTAGCTGAAGTTGCATATCTTAGATTGATCCCCCCACCTAGTGTAGACAAGGCCACTCAGTCTGTGCCTTAATCTTTCTAATTTTGTCCCTACATGATTGTGGTATTCATGTGCACTCCTCCTTAGAATTTCATCCATGTTTCCAATTTTATAGGATTCCTTTTTGAATTTTAGATAATCAAAGACCTCCTGATGGAGCCCTATTGGCCTCTTACTATTCTTTCTATTTTTCCTTCACATCAGGATAGTTTGCATTTGTGCCTGTAATGTTGTCTCCTTGAGAAACTGCCAGTTCTCCTGAACATCTTTATCCTTAAGATTTTCTTCCCTTGGGACCTAACCTAGCAGTTTTCTGAGTTTGTGAAAGTCAATTGTCCTTGTTCTGATGCTCTCACTTTCTCCTTTCCTTAGAACTATTAAAGCTATCATTTCATGATCACTTTCAACCAAATTGCCTTCCACCTTCAGATTCACTTCCATTTCCTCTCTATTGGTCAGAATCAAATCTAAAATAGCTGGGACCTGAGGTTACTTACTCCACTTTCTGAACCAAAAAGTTGTCCCCAAAAGCTTATTGCAAATTTTGTGTATTGCTGTATTACTTTTCCAACAGATGTCGGGGTAGTTAAAGTCCCCTATTAATACCAGGTCTTGTGTTATGGATATTTATGTTATTTATTCTAGAAATGGCTCATCCACCTCCTCATCTTAATTTGGTGATCTATTGTAGACCTCCTACTATGGCATCACCACTATTTTTTACCTCTTTTATTTACCCAGAGATTTTCAACTGGTCTGCCTCTCACCTCCTTCTGTACTCAGAACAAGTGTGCATATATATTCTTTATTTATAATGCAACAGCTCTTCCCTTTTGCCCTATCTGTCCTTCCTAAACAAGCTATACTCATTTATACTAATGTTCCTGTCATGACACTTATCCCACCAAGTCTCTGTGATACCAATTAAGTTATAATTTAGGTTATGCGCTAATACTTCCAGTTCATTCTCCATATTCCTTGCATTTGTGTATAGACAATAAGACAGAAGTGCCTCAGAGATACTCATCAGCTGATTAGCTCTCTTAGTCTCATTTTCCTAGCCATTAGTTGCCTTCATCTTACTAGTCTCTAGGCTAGGAGCCTGTGTGCTTTTTAAAGCCTGAGCCCCACACAGCTGGAATGGATGTCTCAACCTTTCTCACTCAGCCACCTCTAATCACTGGCCTATTTCAATCAAAGATGACACTGCTCTCACTCGGACACTTAACATTTGTTCTCTTGTTTGTTGCATCCTTCTATCCAGAATAAAAGACATTCTGAAAACATATGGAGAAAAATATAACTTGTAACTGGTTGCTGAGGAGCATGGTGGCTATTTCTTTTGATGCAGGCTGTTCTTCAGCTGCACTCTGGAGTCCAAGCAGGCAGCAAATTACTGGGCTGCAAGAGCCTATCCCATGAAGGATCATGAAGATGGACAGCTAGGATTTAATGCCTTGCTCTTGTTTGTCACTTAGACAATTTGCATATATTTAACTTTTTTAAAAAACTTTTCTTTATAAATCATTCCACATCCTGACTATAGCAGGACCTTACCCAATTTAACTTCAGGCCCTGTCACTGTCTCAGTTTCCCTTTCTTCCCCAGTTAAGGAAACTTCATACTGTGTGGGCTCTCAAGACTGCTCTCCTTCTGGGCGTGGTTTATTAATATAAAACACTCAAACACTTGCAGGCCTTTCCCTTAGGATTCATTAATCAATTTAGTAACTGGCTTTAGTAGACTGTCTGCCTCCAAGCTCACTGTACTTTGCTAGCTTAGCTCCTCAGCTAAAACATATCCCTTACAATGCTTTTACCTAGTACCTGAAAAAAGAGAGAGAGAATCAATTGTGTCCCAAATGACCACAGGCTGCCTTTTATCTTGCAGAAGCCTTGGTTTAGTCACATGTTCCCACCACATGACCCATGTCCTCTCATTCTCTTCACCTGAGGAGGTGGGCTACATCTGTCACTTGTCCAGCTGAGTCCCTACCCCTTAAAGGGCCATCTCACCACATGAAACTGATCATTTTTAGCAGCAAAGAGTCCTGTAGCACCTTATAGACTAACAGATGTATAGGAGCATGGGCTTTCGTGGGTGAATACCCACTTCGTCGGATGCATGTCATGGAAATTTCCAGGGGCAGATATATATATGCAAGCAAGAAGCAGGCTGGAGATAACGAGGTTAGTTCAATCAGGGAGGATGAGGCCCTGTTCTAGCAGTTGAGATGTGAAAACCAATGGAGGAGAAACTGCTTTTATAGTTGGCTAGCCATTCACAGTCTTTGTTTAATCCTGATTTGTACTATCTCTGAATTTCCTCCCTCCCTCATGAATATCTTTCTTGCAACAAGATACCCAGAAAAGAACATAATGCTCCATGTATACTCACACCAGTGCTTTGTAGAGAGGGACTATTGCCACAATGCTCTGTTATGCTTACGTTCATTGGCCTTGTTTTCTGCCATGTCTCACTGTAATGCTTAAACAGGTTTTCAACTATCTGCTATACTGAATTGAATCAATATGAAGTCAAATAAATGGGAAAGTATTTCTTATTCCACTAGATAAGAAAACCATATTCATTCGGGGATTACAAGATATGTTAAGATAATTGTTTCCATATAAGAGTTTTGTCTGCTAATTGGCACTAGATATTGTAAGAGCCAGCTGTCACCTCATCCAAAAAAACTAATGAAGCTTCAGAAGGTTACAGGTTAGATGGTGAAATGTATACTAAAAAAAAGGAAAAACTTGGAATCCATTTTTTTTTAAATAGCAAGCAGTGTTACAAGTATAGCCAGGACCAGATCAAAGGAAGATATTAGAAGTGACAGGAAAGAACAGTAGAAATTGAAATTCTTTTGGAAAAATATGAGATTGACCCTGGGGAAAAGAAATGGATACAACAAAATAAATAGTTTCCTTGACACTGTTCTACCACTTGGATCTTGCAGGGCTCACTTCACTCTGTATCACTGCCTCAGCTGGTATATTATAGCAGAAAGCTATCGGTAACAATGCTGCTGTTTTCTTCACTTTGTTTTGAAATGAGACTGGGGCTTGGATAAGGGCTAGGTGGCTGAGGCTCAACCCAGAAAAGAAAAATTGAGGTCATGCTTGCACTGTGAGAGTAGCAACCAGGGGAACAGGCAGAGATGATGTCAGCCCCTGAGCTTGAGACAGTGCATCTGCTATTTGTTTCTCCTGCTCACAACCAAGAGGTGCTGCTCCTGGACAACCAAGTATCACTTTAACAGTTATGTGCATTTAGATAGCATGGTGATAGGTGCCTGGGAAGTACCTATAGAATGGTTATAGACATCAGCTGTTGCTGACTGCATTTATTTGCACTTTTCGTAAAGACTATGACCATTACTGTTGGCTGGGGTTATTATTTATGGTGGCTGAGTGGTTAAGGCACTCGTCTACAGTCCTGAAAGTCATAGGTTTGAGTCTTGCTCTATCTCACACCGGAAGGCCACCTCCAGTTCACCCAGCTGCAAAATGCATAACTGAACCATCAGGGTAAGGCGGTCAAAGGTGGTTGGTATGCTTCCTGGGGTTCTGTTAGCTATGAACCTGATGCACCTTAACCAAATTAGTCCAATGAGATTGGCTTGGGGGAACTTTGATTATTATTTATGCCTGTGTCACAGCTCATTTAGACTATTGTAATACACTCTGCATAGGGCTACATTCTTCAGTGTCATTTGGAAACTCCAGTTAGTGCAAAATACAGCTGTCAGCTTGTTAAGATTTTGTGCAGAGAATATATTGCACCATTGCTCTGAACTACATATTAATACTGGGCTGTAATTTAAGGTGTGATCTTTTACATATAAAGCCCTAACTTGTTTGGGCTTTGGCTATCAGAGTTTGATTCTATTCCTGAGTCATACCTGTCACGCTGCCTGGAGTGGCTCATGACTGTGTGTGCCTACCTCAGGGCAGACTGTCAAAAAGAGGGCAGACACCACAAACTGGTGGTGTGTTCTATAATTAGATTTCACCAAGCCACTAACAAATTTGAACTCCTGGATCACCTTAATAGAGTTACCATGGAATTGTATAGAGTCTCCTTAGACTCTCCAGTCTATCTTGCCACACGGACAAACTGAACTTAGCGATAATTGGTTAGTTACATCAAAAATCACACAATATTCAAATTGCTTCCAGATCCAGGAGATCAGTCACTTATCCCAGATCAACTGGTACCCTGGATCTTACACCAAAGAGAATGCCTGTAGCCAATTCTGTAGTAAAGTATCTACATGTTTTTTGACTAGAAAAAAGAAATGAGTTATTTACAGGTTAAAGCAAGCAAGTGTATACGCACAAATGAGTTATTACATAAATCCTAAGAGTGACAGAGTTGTAATGATCTGTCAATTCAAAGGGTATTTTAGGGTGGACCCAGGGGTAAACCCTTGGCATCTCTGCCTCAGTTTAGAGTCTCTGGACCTGTCAGAGTTTACACAGTGAAAAGAGATGGAAATTTTTCCTGTGACTTTGTTTTATTTCTTTAATTCAGCTTCCAAGTTCACAGTATGAGATTCCTTGCAGGTAGCATTTCAAAGGTGTGGTAGGGCAATTCACAAATTATTTGTATCGTGGTGTTCCCTGATGACCTTCTGATTTTGATAGTCCTTTTGGATGGGTGTGGGGAAGAAGAGGGACAAACGATGATTCCTGTGCCTGGGTTCACAAGTTCAGAGCAAACATTTTCAAAGTTATAAAACAAAACTTACATATTTTCTATAGCATGGAATACCGACATTACCTGTGAGACTGATACATTCAGCAATTAATAAGCATTTCAAGCTATGAGTTTACTAGTTCTTAGCTAATGCCTGAAGTCTTGATAAGAGCTGGCACCTGGTTTGTCAGCATCACAATACTATGGCAGATACCATCAGAGGTTCCTGAATTAATAACCCTCAGTATAAACAAGGAGTTGCTGGCAGAATGTTTCATTCTAGAATCTTGATTCTGAAAGTCGCTTCCCTCCTTAGACTGACAGAAATACAGATTGGTGACCTCAGGGCATGTTGGACAACTCATCTTATTACACGGGCCTTTTTGGGCAGAGTGGGTTGAGGGCTTCAGATTCCTTTACCGTGAGAATTTGTTCATATATTATGGACTAGAATGAACTGAAAGGCTCATCCTCAAGTGATGGATAGTGCATAATTGAACCAATCCAAGACTCTTAATTCCTTCCCTACTGCACTTGGGGGAAACAAATTATGGCAGCTCATTATAGATTACAGTCTATTTCCCATCTTGAACAGGCCAGCTCCACTGGCTAATACATTAAAGTGGTGAGCAATGGTTTTGTCTACTTTCCATGCTTCTCTACTTACTTGTTCATGATGGCGGCAATAGGGTAGGGAGATGAAGAGGCATATCCACAGTGTAGGGGGGCTGTGCTTCACATCAGACCTGGACCCAAAATCTGGATAGATTTTACATGACTACATATGGTGGGAGCGGTGGCTTCACAGGACCTTATTCCCCCATAGTCCCAAGCATAACAAGGCAGCCCTATACATTCTCAAACTGGAGGGGGGAGGGGGACTATATATACTTTTTTTTTTACTCAATCTATCATTAACAGTGATCTTTTATGAAGGATAATTATCCTAAGATGTCACTTTTGTAGAAGGACCTAGAATCAAAATCAATTACTAAAAGTAGTACACTTCATAGTGTTTTCATTAGACTTACATTTGCCTTTCTTAAGATATAGATTTACAGAAAAGCTGAAATATTAAATATGTGAGGCAATGCTCATATATATCCTGGCCCTTCTGAAGTCAAAAGGGCAGGATTTCCCTGTGCTGAATAAAATTAGAAATGTAAGGCTATTTAAGTGTCTGCCCCTCAAAACACAATATGTGATGAAAGCATGTCTACTTCTCACATGAAAGTTAAAGGTTGCTTATGAACGTACTTAGAGAATCTATTGGTAGCAATTAATTCATTAAACAGGTATCCTTTTCTCTTTCATTACTTATCCAGGAATAGGCTTTTAGGTGTTTAACTATTGGTTTTGGTTCCTCATCTAAGATCAAAATTATTGGCCATGATTTATTGAAACTCATACACAATGGATTAGATCTAGTTTCATTCTTCAACCTGGAACAAAACTCTTGTGAGGGATTCCTGTTTCCCATGAAAAATATTCCCAGAGGAAAAATATTTTCCTCCAGATTATTGGCTATTACACATTGAAAATAGAACAGATGCATGTTGCATTGGATAAAAAACAGAAGCATGCATTTCCATCACGTATAGCTTACATTTCAAGCAACAATAAATTATGATCTTCTTAAATTGGAATCCATAACAGATGGTTATAGGTGAGTTAAAAGTGGTGTTCTTTTAATATAGCTTATACTGCTTAGTGATTTCTCACTATAACAGCTGTTTTATTTGCAGGATCAGTTTATTTGTTCCATTAAAACAGATTGAAGGAAATGGGAACTGAGGCATGTTTTACTACATAGATGGATTACCTGTAACAGGACTTCACTCTAAAATTCTTTCCTTGTCTACTATGAGAGAGAAGACTGCAAATGCAAGGTTCAAAAGAATTCTCACGTTGCAATGACAAGAATGTTTTTTCCCCAAATCCTACTTCTTTGAATTTAAACTGGAATATATTTACATGTATATACACATGGATTTAGCTCAGTATACCCCTATCTCCTAGTAATCATTTGGGCTTAGAAAGTGCAACAAAGGTTGCAAAGGTTTAGAAAACATGACCTACAAGGAAAGGTTTAAAAACTGTCCATGTTTAATCTTGGGGGACAAAAAAAGACTAGGAGAGGACCGGATAACAATCTTCAAATATGTTAAGGGCTGTTATAAAAAGCACAGTCATCAATTGTTTTCCTTGTCCTAACTTCAGTGGACATGAAGTAATCAGCTTAATCTGCAGCAAGGGAGGTTTATTTTAGATATTAGGAAAAATGTTCTAACTATAAAAATAGTTGAGCACTGGAATAGGTGACCAAAGAAAGTTATGGAATTCCCCATCACTGAAGGCTTTTAAAAACAAGTTAGACAAACATCTGTCAGGGATAATCTAAATATACTTGGTCCTACTTCAATCTGGGGAGATGACTTCAGAGGCCTCTTGGGTGCATTGAAGCCCAAAGTTTCTATGAAAAGTTGGATCTTTAAATCAAGCTAGATTTGGGATATTTACTAGCAAAAAGAAAACTTTTAGCAGAGAAATGCTAGTATTTTTGACATCCATACAGTATCATAAATAGTTGGTTGACTTCACATGAAGTGTATTTAAAATTCTCCTCTTCTAAAAGCCACATATGCAAAACAATCAGTTAAAAAAAAGACTTTTCTTTTCTTTGCTTTAAGAAGATATATCATCAGAATTATAATGGCAATTTTAATTATTGTATCACAGTGACCCATTCACCAGTGTAAAATGGAGTTGCACCAGCATAAAACTGCTGTAATGTAGTTTTGAATGGGGCATGATTTCTCTCTTTTCTTCTTTGCAAACAAAATACACCAGTGGTGAGATTCAGTGCTGTTCTTTTTAGAGGTGCAGCAAAGAATTTGCAATGCAGAGGTAGAGGAGGGTAACGTCTTTCTGAATCTGAGCTGCTCCAATTATGCTCTGCTATAGGACTCTCCCCAGACAACCCTATGGGTAACAACACGGTGCAGAGTCTCTGCAGTGCTATATGCTGTACACCCATGCCCAGAACCTCCCCTGTGCCAGGGGTCCTCAGTGACAGCCTGCAACTCTCTCCCTCAATTTTTGCATCTGGAGAATTATCTCCCTACGAGACCCAAGGCTTTTAGAACCACTTTCTGCCATTCCAGCCTTTTATCCAGTGGAAAGGGACCCTAACAGGGGCAGGAATCTCACTAAGTCTTCTTTTTCTGTTTCTCATATGGAAGCGCCTATGCCTCTAATCATTTTTCACTTCTTTGTACTTGTATCCATTTTTGCTACATTATTTTATTCTTAACAAGGTGGACAAAACTGAAGGCAGTAGTCAGAGGACATAATATACAATTCATTTGCCAAACTACATTATAACTTTATGTTATTCTTTATCCTTTTCTGAATACTTGATGGAAAGCCAATATTCTTCGGCACCAATGCCAGTGAGGGTAGTTTATAAAAACTTTACTATGATATTCCAACCTGTATCAGTCATCCAAAAGAATTAGCTCTTAAGACCCCTGTATTGCAATTCACTGTGTGAAGCTGACTGGCTGCACCTCCTTGTTGTAAACTGCAAGCAGCAGTAGCAGCTTCACATGGTTATGATATAGCCTCACTGGAATTCAGTATGGACTCCCAACTTGAACGGTCCCTTGCAAATTTTCTTTCTTCCACAAAAGTCACTATGGGAGGATTTAGGCTTCTTAAATCCCCCAAAATTGCATCTTTTTACCTCATTCATGGTCCTTTGACCTCAGCTCTATAAAACTTCCGTAAAAGTGTGCTTCCTTCTGCCTGTTGGACATGACCGCACCATTGCTGTCTTGCTATCAACTGGTGGAATACTGCAACTTGCCAGGATCGTCTAAGTATTGACTTGTTTGTAACAAAATCAACAAAAAGGATGTTATGAATACACTATAACTTTCAATATTGAAAACCGAAAAGTTTCCTCTTCTCAGCTGCTTTTAATGGATGGATTTCTTCCCCATATACAGAGTTGTCTTATATCTTAGTTGTCACACCAATATCCTGCTATCCAAACAGGCCTTTGAATATAATGAAATGCCATTGGTGCAAAATTGAGTCAACGTGTGATTTCTGGAGTCATAGAATCTCCTTCTGTAAACCAGCTACCCAGATAGATAAAACTATTCACAATTCAATGCTTTTGCCATCTACATGCAGCATTGGCAGGTCATTCCTTTCCATTCTATAGAAGGCAGGCATAGCTTTGGTTTTATCCCCATTGGTCTTATGCTTTTGTCATCAGATAGTCTATTAGAACATTAAACAATGTATGTAAGAGAATACAACAGCCCTGCTTCTTCCTGCAGCCGCTGACAGCTGAAGATGAAGTCATGCTAAAGTCATGGAATCTGTGACTTCTGTGACTTAATCATATTCTTTTTTATGAGCATTTTGTAAATTGCAAGACTAGGACCTAAATGTTTTATTGTTTACCTGAGTGCACCTAGAGAGTTAGAGAGAGAAAAATAAGTTATGCAACTAAAATTTAAACTTCAGACCATTACTTATAAGAGATATTAACAACATATCTTGCATTTTGTTTAAGAAACAATTATAAACATACTTTACATATATTGGTTTTAGTATTCAAATGTAAACTTAGTCTTCTACATGCATATATTCCATCTGAAAGTAATTATCTGTCCACTTGAAAGTAAATGTATACAGAATATTTTCTAACAATCAACACAATTATTAAAATTACTTTGACTAATGTTGACTTGCAGTGTGAATGTTTTAATTACAGAACATCTGCAATTAGATTAATTATTAATTTTCAAAGCTGACTTCATCAGATTAACTGACACTTAACAATAAAACCCATGCATGTAATAATACATCAATCAAAACAGCAAAATAAAATAAAATAAACAGTGTAGGGAAGCGCCCTGGCTCCCCGCCGTGCCTGAGAAGGACGGGCCAGAACTGACGCTGGAGTGGGTGGAGCCACCGCTGCCTGTCCCTGCCCACCAGAAGTCCAGGGGCGGGACAGGAAGTATAAAGGCCCGGCCCCAGTGCTCAGTTAGGCGCAGGCTGATGGAGAGGACTGACACTGGTGCTCGAGCTCCCGCCGGGCCCAGCCTGCCTCGTGCTCGCTACCCTGAGGAGCACTGGCCAAGCCTGCCCCGTGCCTGGTACCCCGAGGAGCAGCCTGAGCTTCCCTACGCCCGGTACCCAGAGGAGCGGCCTGAGCTTCCCTATGCCCGGTATCCAGAGGAGCGGCCTGAGCTT